>NC_058045.1:3795332-3915332 GCF_020085105.1 Siniperca chuatsi | reverse complement strand
ATACAAATAGGCTTTTCTTAAAAGTCCCACTTGATTCCTGCTAAATTACTTCTTTGTGAACACTTGGCCACTGTTATTCTGCCGCCTTCTCACGCAAACAGTAGCCATCTGTCTCTGCGTGCAGGGCTGGAGGCAGTTGGAGGAGCGCAGCACATGTTCCCACCGTTGCTTCCCTCTCTGAGACTGACCCCGATTAAAGCAACCTGGTCTGAGTGACGTGTGAATGAAGCTCCCATAAGGACGACAGCTGTCTGTCTGGTGGCAAGCACTCACAGCAGCTGTCTCCATGTTTGTTTGACAGATAAACAGGGACCTCGTTAGACTTGCCAATTAGCTGTATAGGAATGCATATCTACAGTAAGTAGCTTCACTGAGACTGAGAGGTGTGCTGTTGTAGCTGGAAATAGTGAGGATGTACTGTAGCGATTAGTTACAAAAATGGTGAAGTTTTCCTGAAATTATCAAGACTAATGATTGTGATTAATAATTGTGTTTTCAATACCTCAACAAACAAACAAATAATCTGAATTACACTTTTAGTAAAAAATAAAACAGCCCAGAGAAATGTCTTGTTGGTATAAGATGGCATCTATGATATTCCCACTGATCTTAACATTTTGCAATGCTGTTATGAGATTCTTTCATGTATTTATTACACTACAGTAGTGCCTTTATGACCTGGAAAATGGCCTACCAAAATGTAAAAACACTGAAAAGCTTTAAATCAGACTTACTGTTCTGGCAGTGGACTCCCTCGAAGCCTGGCTGGCACTTACAGACATACTCGCTGAAGACGTCACCTCGGCGGGAGTGGCCTGTCACCTCGCAGATGGCATCATTCTTGCACGGATTGGGGTTGCAGGGCCCTTTTGGACGAGGAGACAGGCACAGAAGAGGAAGGAGAGGGGAGCCAAGTTTAACAGAGGTTGAGCAGTACTGTGTATATAACCTTTTATAAATTGTTTATTCAGGGATTGGGTTAGGGTGAAGGATAAGGCTGACACGTGTAGCATTTGTGTAAGTTTTATCAATCTGCTCTCATTTAAAATTAGTGACTACTTAGCTTTACAGCTGCAACAAGTCACACATTTTCTAACCAGAGTATAGTAAGCACCAATAAATGATTTATTTGTCTATATTGTCATTGTCTAACCAGCAAAATGGGGGGGAAACAAATTTCGACCTAAGAGACATGGCTTACCAGTCTCAGTCTCATTGCAGGTATCTCCAGAGAAGCCATCAGGGCAGATACAGATAAACGGAGCTCCTGCCCCAGTCACACATGTTCCACCATTACTGCACACATTCACTTTACAGTAATCACCTGGAGAGAGAGGGAGGGGGGAGTGACAAGGTGAATACTACAGTATACAACACAAAACAAATGAATACAAACGTACATTTTGTCAAGTTAAAAGAAATTAATCTGGTGAAAACAATGCTCATTTTCATGAATCTCACAAATACAGAAAGTAACTAATTTACATGCAGTAGAATTATTGTGAATTACTGTGCCCCCAGCCATATTTGCTGCTTTCATTCAAATGTGAAGTGTGGCAAACAAAATTGCAGAAATGAGAAATACTGTAAAAGAAGAGCATATTATAAAAACTAGTTGTGGTCAAGTTGTGAATCCTGTGTGATCCAGCTCTGGTTTGTACTCTTAATTTCACATTCATTAATACCTGACAGCTCAGCATTTCCTGTCAAACAGTTGATATTTCCAGACCCATATTTCAGGACAGGAAGAGGAGAATCAGATACTGCGGCAGCTGTGACTTGTGAGCAGTTTTGGCATTATGCTTGTTTATATTGTATTGAGTCCATTTTTGTTCCTTGAGCAGTTTTTAGCATTAAAACCAGTTTTTTTTAATATATATTTTAAAAAGTATATATATATAAAAATTTTAAGTTTTCAATAAGAAAGAGTAAAACATGTTAATATATACTGAATATCAACTAAAATCACGTTTTCTCCCATTATTATGTTTTCCACTCCATTCCCTTGTTGTGCTGCTGAATAAAGAGCAAACAGCCTGCTGCAGGTCGGATGTGATGGTCTGAACAGCTGAGTAAGCCATCACTACAGTGTAAACACAACACAAACACTGGATGCTTCCACCAGTATCCCTGCTGCCTGGCCTGAACCTGACAATCTGGCAGCTCTCTGGGCATGAGGGAAATCATGTCAGCTTGCAGTGGGTGGGGAAAAAAGGAATCAAGAGGCGTGTAGTGGTTTTCAAAAGCATGAAGACTGAATGAGCTTTGATTTACAGTCAGAGAGAGTTTTACTTCAAAAGCAGATTCCAGCCCTAGTAATGCCATCTGTATATAATGTCCATACTACCACTTGTAAAATATTTTCATAATACTGCTCTATCCTGTACATACTTTATATCCTGCACTTGCTTATTGCACTTCTGGTTAGACCTAAACTGCATTTCGTTGCCTTGTACTTGTACATGTGTAATGACAAAGTTGAATCTAATCTAATCTAGTTCCTGATAAAATTTTAGCATCTACAACATATTTAACAATGAACCAGTAATTACATTTTTCTCAATATAGATACAGTACATAGCATTTTGGAAGCGAACGTTTCAATTATACCCTGTTATGACACTTAGAATATGGAGGAAGTAAAGAATTGGGAGCCCTTAAAACACCCACGAGGACAGGGCAGGCTTTCCAAATTAACACTTATCATTTGGATAATTGTTAAGGAAATTGAGGTTGAACCCCAAGTGTGAAATTGGTGGTTTAAGTACCACAGTGTCTGTCATACAGGCTAAAAAGGAGCCTCTGACCCTGTTTTTCAGTGTGTCAGCGGGGTACCTCTTCCCACCTCAAACAAAGCAGACTCGAGGGAGTAGATAAATATTTTTTTTTAGACTTCTACAGTAAAGAAAAGTGGCATTTTAGTCCTGCTGAGGGTATACTTCTCAGAGGCCACAGCTGAAAAGTAGCATTTTGAAGAGCCTTCCTGTGTGTCGCTCTGTCCTGTACATCTTTTTAGCCTCACACTTCACATAAATCTTTTCTTGTTCTCAAAACACTCAAGGATAAGAGCACTGAGTAGTTTATTCAGTGCAAGCTCTGGCTAACAGTGCAGCATTGTGGAAAAACTAGCTGGTCTTCAGTGAAAAAAGGATTTTAAAATGAATTATATTTCAAATGAACATACTGTAGTTTGTGACATACTCTTAGCAGTTCTATTTTAACCTCTGATGAACTTTTAAATATCCATTAGCAATCAAAGAGATGTAGGGTAGATCTATGTCATATTCACTGAGAGACAGAAGGGAGAATGAGAAAGAAAGAGATCCACTTTGCCAACATCCTGTTTGGCTGTTTATCCACTGCACTGCACTTCCCATGGATGTCCAGTCTTATCAGTGCTGTATCCAGTGTCATGGCCTTCAAGTGCTTTCACATCTCATGGGACGGTTACAGCAGGCAACATGCTTGGCTGGTACAACACGTCAACACATCCTTACCCAAAAGTTGCAGCCTGTTTATCACTGGGAAGGAAAACAACCTCCCCTCCTACACTGGCAGACAGCTTCCTACAGGAAACCCTCTTAATGCTGAGAAATAACAATGTTGAATAAATGACCTTTAAATATTTTAATGGAACAATCTGACTGATAAAATAAAATCACATCACAACTTTTCAGATACATCTAAAAAGAGATAAGAGAGATAACCAACTTCATTTAACCTTCTCTGTAAATGCTGCTTGTGGTCTGCCCTGACTGAAGGGTAATTTAGCCGGGAGCTTGCCTAGGTTTACTGAGGAAATGACATTTGTGATGTATTAGTCAAGGTGGTCAGCGAGGAGACAGTGGTCAAACCACCAGAGCTTCCCTGAAAATCCCCGAAGTGATGCCACTGTCTGTGAAAACAAAATTACACAGGAATGAAGAAAAGTTGTTTTTTTCCCCCACCACAGTATACAGTATTTGAAATACAATGGGATTTGAAAAGGTTTTGTTTTGCACAAGGGTCATGGGACACACTCTACGACTTTGAATTTAACCAATTAAATAAAGTATGCAATTATGTGTTATGTGGTTTCCACCCCACTGTGAGCTCTGTTGCTGCTTCAGAGGAAACCTTGTTCTTCCCCATTATCTTCATTAACAGCTGACAGACAAATGCAGTTTCAGATAAGCATGAGTTTTTATTACACAGGAAATCTGTGGCTGTAGTATCAGTTTAGCTTAAACTGAAATCACTGCAGAAAAATAGGCTTTAACAATTCAAACTGACACACCACAGTTTAAAGGGTTGTTTCACTCATTAAAAAAAGACATATTTCCTCACTAACCTCTACTGATATCTAGCCTGGCAGAGAATTTTGGTTTTATGTACTTTAGTTATGAAATGTTCATCTCTGAGATTTCTGCCTCCACACCAATACAGTGCAGGTGAATGAAATTTCGTTTGTGGTGCTCATTGTATTGAAAAAACAAAAAACAAAATAAAATAAATAAAAAACAACACATTTTCAAAATCTAACAGCGACATCTCTTTCCATAATCAGTGACTCTGTTACTCAATTTTCATTTGAACGACTTTCTACTCAAGACATAGTCCGCATGAAAACTGTTACAGACAGAAACAGAAATGTTGCAGTTAAATTTTTCAAGTGCCATTTTTAAATTTGAGCACCACAAAACAAAAATCAATTCACTTCCATTGTGTTTTAGAGGCAAAATAAATCTCAGGTATGTATATCTAATAACCTGGACAAAGAAAACCCAAACTATCTGCGTGGCTTGATACTGCTAGATGTAAGGGAGAAATGCTTTTTTGGGGGGTAAATTGGCCCTTTAAGCTGCGGCAGCTGCCTACATAAGGAAGATTCCCCAAACTAATCAGTTATCCAAAAAGATAAAGTATGGGCACAAAACTTAAAGTACTCTTTGTCCAGAGGTCTAGCTGACCTCTATAGCAACCCTTTTCAGGCTGCATGTGCCTGAAGAAGGCTGTTGCTGTAGTAGTAAGCTAACTCTTAAATACCTTTATTACAAGAACCACAATGAAAACAAGCCTTAGCATGTTAATGTTGTCTTGATATTTCAGTAAATGTGGGTGTGGAGTGGATTGAATTCCCAAAACAATATGTCAGTAGTTTTCATTATGTAGCCTAAACACACCGATATTCTCTCTAATATAAGTACTATAAACAGTTATGAGTCATCTGAGGATATAGCCACAAACACTCCCTTAATAATCCAGTAAAAAACACATTTAATACATTTGTCACCAGCGCTGAAAGTACCCAACACGGTGCGGTGCCCCACTTTGTCCTAACCACAGTGACAGATTAGGAAGGTATGTGGAGTTATGTTTGGCAGGACAAGTCATTTTCAGAGGGTATTGTGCTTTTCTCACTCCTTATGAGTCATAGTCTGTGCCTTTCCCATGATGCCTCAGCCCAAGAATGAAGTTCAAATACCAGACCATAAACACAGAGCAGTTAGAGCCAGAATCACATAATGATTCAATCCCCAATGAGACCCACCAACAAGAAGATGTACGTGATTCTGCAAAAGCTTGAGCCTCAGATATAAGGACACAGCTGGGGTTGGGCTTCATGTCATGTTCATAGGTTTTACCATTTGCAACTTGGCTAAAAAAGCTTTCAGAAAACCAGCCTCATATCTTAAATGATTTCAGCGACTGGCGTTTTGCTGCAGGGGGCTGGGTTTGGCATGTGTGACCATGACAAGTCTTGTGTTTACTTCATGGAAACAAATGAGCGGCAGCACAGCACATGGCGCACATGTTTGCTGTGGGAGCTTTACAGAAGGAGGAGTCACTACAAGTTAATCGGCTGCTACTGAGAGGATCAACCAGTGGTCTGAGTCAACACACTTGCCCTCTGACCACATTAGAGCCCTGGTGAATAGGAAAAAAAAGGAACCATAACCCCTTTACAAGGCTAAGCAGACGTCACAACAGAGAGTAAAACACCTGAGGACTGTGTGGTAAAACCTGGTCTAGAAAGTAATTTAAGGGCTCTGCATCATGACTGAGGATGACGATTGGGGAGCCTTTAAAGGACATACAGTAAAAGGTGGGGGTGGACTCTTTGAGGACACTCACTGCAGGCCATAAGAGAAACAGCGACTGGTTATGGAGATAAAAATAGCACTTTGGATAAAAATCGCCTTGACATAAGAGAGCAGGCGAGCCTTAATCAGTTTTATGCGAAACAAAATAATTTCTGGGGGCTGCACTGACAAAGCGTGCTATTTGCTGCATTTGGAAAATACACACAGAGCGCAGCAACAGGCAAAAAATCTCTTTCATCTGAATTACTCTTGAATTATCAAAGATAACTCAGAGAAAATCAGTGTTACACAAAAATAATGCACACTTTAAGAGGGATTTGAAGGAACTATAAAAAAAAAAAAATTAAAAAAAAAAAACTATAGATAGAGGCTTGTTTGTTTAAAATGAGCTTACAAAGTCTGTAATTTAACCTCCATACCTGCTGGTTGTGTAGGGGCTGATAAATGCACATGTGAAATATATATATATATATATATATATATATATATATATATATATATATATATATATATATATATATATATATATATATATATATATATATATATATATATATATATATATATGTGTGTGTTTGTGTGTTTTATTACATCAGTGCTCATATCTGATGTGTCCTGAGGCCTGAAAAAAGTAAACGCTCTGCCCTCTGCTCTGTCACGCACACACTGGGGCATATAGGCTGGCAGGCAAGTGTGGGAACTCAGTGTTCCAGAAAGCAAAGGAGAGAGGCCTGCCTGCCTGCCTGCCTGCCTGCGTCACACACACGCGCGCGCGTCCAGTCCTTGTTAAAACTGTTAAGGATGTGCTGAAGCATAATAAGAAGGTTTGAGAAATGCAGAGTGCCCATTTAGTCTGATGAACTGCCACTGCCAAACTGCACTACTGAGTGCTAGAGACTAAGGAGAAGGGAACCTGGACATGTGTAACAGGAAGTGGATTTATCCTGGCCAGGACTACCCGAGTCCTTAAATAACCTGAGTCTTCTCAAATATTAAGATCAACAGGACTCCAGCTGCAGGTGAGCTTTCTGTAATCTGCAAGTGCTACTCCAGTGCAACACAGCCATCTGCTGCTGCTCCAAAAAACAAGGGCCGGCCACTAAAAATACACATACGCGTCATGCACCATCAACAAAACAAAAAGCTTTTCTCATAAGTACTGTAACTGAAATAGAGCCTGAAATAGCAACACAGCAGCAGTCTAAACTGAATGTGGTGGTACCTATATCTCAATATGGTCACTAAGAACACAAAGACTTTGTGTAAACATTTCTTGTTCTTGGATTGAAGTACCGCTGACTTGGTCCTTGGCTCATTGTTGAAGCTCACATGACAGCGTGTAAAATATTCAACATGGCAGATTGGAAACTGGGGCGACAGACACTAATAAAGTGGCCCAAATTAGAAGATAGTCCATATTGCAATGAAACATTGATTAAGGAAGCTATTCAAAATTCAAATGGAAGAAAAAGAGCCTATCCTGTCCTGAGGGATTTGGTGAGGAAAGTAATAAAGTCATCAGTGCTGAAGAAGACAGCAGCCTGAAGGGAAGACCCAATACAGGCAGATGGTAAGAGCTAGATTTGACAATGGAACACACACACACACACACACACACGCGGGTATAAGTACTCAACCCAAAAAAAGAAAAAATCCACTCTAGGGCTGCAGCTAACCACTATTTTCATTATCATTTAATCTGCTGATTATTTTCATGATTAACTGATTAATTGTTTTGTGTATTAAATGTCAGAAAATAGTGAAAATACACATTATAATTCAAACGTCTTGGTGTGTCCATCCAACAGTCCAAAACTCAAAGATATTCAGTTTACCATCATGACAAAGAAAAGCAACAAATCCTCACGTGTAAGAACCTGGATTCATTAAGATTGACCTTTTTTGCTTGAAAAATGACTGAAACTGATTATCAGAATCATTGAAAATTTGTTTTCTCAATTGATTCATCTACTAATTGTTTCAGCTATAATCCACTCTTCGTTTCAGTTGTCCAATTCCAGATAATATTGTACTAATATTCAATATCTAATCTAAATTTATCCCCAATTCTAGCTTTCTCAATCCCATAAAATTTGCTGTATTCAGTGTTTTCCAGAATCTTGCTCTTTTCATGGCAGGAAGTCCTCTAAAACTCTGTATTGAAACTCAGAATAATACATTTTGTAATGCAGACTGAGCCACAGCACCTGTTGAAACCTTATTAGTTAGAAGAAATACTGTAGGCAGAAGAAAGGGGCAAGAATAATTTACAAGAAGCATAATTCATACATCAAATGGATCTGACTAAAAGTCACTGTATGATTTGACTATTGCAGTGTAGCCTTTATGTAGAGCAGGAACATCAATCACACATCACAGGAAATTAAAATCCTGGTTAAGTAAGTCCAATAAGTGCCTGATATATGGACAATTAAATCGTATCTTACACCCACAAGTACATTTGCACCAATTTCAACTGAAAAGTATTCATATGCACCTGCCTACAGCCACAAATTATACACACTCTGCCATGCCATGCCATGCCACTGGCCCAGCTTCTGGCTATATTTAGCCCTGGTCCACTCGGCTGCCCTAAGTGGTCTTGTTGTGAGAAAAGACTGCCTCAGCCCTGACACAGAACACCATTTTCCACTTCTTTTCCCTCGGCAGCAAACAGATAAGACAAGTGAGCTACAACCTGCTGAATTGAGCCTAAAACACAGGGGTGTGTGTGTGTGTGGGGGGGGGGGACCTCTCCCCTCAGCTCTTATTCTGCCCTGTAAACATTTTGCATAACACAGCAGCAACAAGTCCCCCCCAACTCTCTAACAGTGTGAACAGGTCTTAGTGAGTGCTGTTGTGGGTGGAAGTTCCCTGGCATGTCTGTGTTGGCGGCTGCATCCGGAAAAGTGACTCAACGTTCAGTGCAACCACACCTATTCTCCACGGCTGTCCTGTCCCAGAGCATCGAGGAACAAATATTCTGGGATGTGTGCTTCTCTTCAAGCTGCATACTTTTTAAACATCAATTCAAACAAAAAAGTTTTTTAAAAAACTGTATCAAACATTTATGTAAGTGATGCACCAGGGGGGAAATTTTGCAGCCTGTCTGTCACGCAAGGGTATATAAGGATATTATAGTACAAGGAATGGAAATACAGTGCAAATCTAAGTTGAGCTGAATAGTTTTTGGGGATTAGTTATCAATTTTGGCTGTCCTGTGTATCTGTACAAAAACATTTGGTTGTTACCTGGTTCCAAGCTAAGTACCTGCGTTAATCTCCAAACAGAACAAATCTCCTGTTGTCCTCTAATGAAGTCACATGCTTGCATTGGCAGCCTGGAGTGTGTTTGTCAACATGGTGGATTAACACAAGCATTGGAAAGCAAGTGCACGCGACTCAAAATTCAATAAGGATGCAGTCAAATGCAAGATTTATGGTCAACTATAGTGGGTTAACAAGGGCTATCTTTCTAAAAATAAATCATCTAAAAATGTTTCATAAGCAGGTTCAATGCTGTATTCAGGTTCAATACATTTATTTTGAGCCCATGTCAGGACTACTTTAATGACATATCTTATGTAATATGATCTACCATGTGCTTTAGTTAATTATTTCATATGAGGCTTCCCTGCACATTTTCAAGTAAATCTATTAAGGAAGGAAAATATACCTGACCTCTGATAGTGAGCATTGATCCTTGAGGAAGGAAATGGTCAATAGTTGGACTGCTTGTCAACTCAAGTCCAAAATTCCAAGAAATAGCCTACACAATCTGTCTTTCACACAGCACCAACCAAAGTCATGAATTCTGCCCTTTGTCCATGTGCAAAAACCCCTAAATGGAACAGGAACATTTTTACATTTGGAAAATACATCAGCACACCAAAGAAAACACTTGGTGACATGTGATGCCTTCTCCCTGGTCTGTGAGCAGAAAATGAAGGCAAGAGAATCAGGCCATTTAACCCTTTGTCCATCGGCCTAAATGTGTTTGATGCATGGAAATGCAAACAAAGGGAAACGCCAATGGCATGAGGTTAACGATGGACAAGTATAATAGCCAGCCTGTATGTGTCATGCTCCTTAAAAGGGGCACTCTGCAGAAAAATTGCCCTGAGGTGTTATTTCTGTAACCATAAATTCTGACATGAGTGCCTGGCTTACAAAACCTGAAAAACATGCAGATACCATCGATTCTGAATTATTATCTTTTGATTTCTTATAATTATGAAATGTATCTTAACATACAACTAGTTCTAATCTTGCAGTTTCAGAGCCAAACAATGTCTCACTTCTCACATTCCCACACGTCCTGTCCACTTATTCGAGGATCGCTTGAACTTGTGCACCTACAAATGCCCAGTGCTCCGTTGCTTTGGTGACGAATTGACGGTGCCACTTGTGCCAGGTTCAGATTAAATCATCACATACCAAACACACTTAACGAATACATTTTTTTTAAACACCGAGGTGAACAACTACATTTCCATTAAGTAAATTTAAAAAGAGAGAGAGAAAGACGCGGAGAGAGAGCAACTTTAACTTACAGTTAGTTACTACTAACTCAACTGAAACAGCAACGGTCCGAGGACGTTAACGGCGGCGGTTTGAACTGTAAACAAAAACAAAGAGGCAACTTACCCTTCACCGCAAACACCAGACAAGCTGTGAAAAGTTGCAGCCAAAGGAAAAAACGTGTCTGCTCCTTCATAGCTGCTGTTTTTGTCAGTCGTTGGTTGGTTGTAGTTCGTTAGTTAAAGAGACGACAGAACCGTTGGAGGACAGCGGCGGTTTGGACGTTGTTGAGACTGTGGCTCGAGCTTGTTGTGCTGCGCCGGCTCTGAACTCCCAGGCACAAGGCGTAGCGCAGGAGCACGTGCGCCTATGCTCTCAGCCAATCGCAGCCTGTCTTGTAATTGAAACCCCGCCCCCTTCTTCCTGCTAATTACCCTGAAAACAAAAGAAACGTTTATGGCTAATGTGCTGCTTTACATTAAATGTCTTTATTAAAATCTTTAATGTAAAACCCCTGAGAGGAAAATACTCGCCCCCCAATTTTGTGACCTAATTTAGTGTTTCCATCAGTGGTGTAAAATAGCCTACATTTACTCAAGTACAATTTTTAGGTACTTTTACTTAGGCCTACTTGAGTATGCTATTAAAGTTGTATGCTACTTTATACTTCTACCCCACTAAATTTCAGAGGGAAATATTGTACTTTTAACAAACAAAACATAAGATCAATTTATAAAATATGATACTATGCTATATGTTAAACTATCCAACAGTATATAAAGTAGTTAAAATGTGCACCACCTCCATCAGCTGTAACATTAAAATGCTGCTTAGGTAAGCATCGGTAACAGTATGATATATATAACGATATTACTCT
This sequence comes from Siniperca chuatsi, assembly GCF_020085105.1. NCBI lineage: Eukaryota > Metazoa > Chordata > Actinopteri > Centrarchiformes > Sinipercidae > Siniperca > Siniperca chuatsi. The sequence goes on along the minus strand of NC_058045.1, from coordinate 3,903,852 downwards.
CTGAAAAGGACTGTTCTGCCCAACAAATAGCCTACTTTTACTTTAATACTTCAAGTAGCAGCTCAGCATATTTGATGAATTTGACTTGCATGATTCTTGCAATTTTTGGGTTGTATCCACATGGTTATTGCACTTATTGTAAGTCACTTTGGATAAAAGCATCAGCTAAATAAATGTAATGTAAAAGTATATTTTGTTGTTAATACTTTTTTTCAGTGAAATCTTGAATATAGGACTTTATTACATATTAGTGATATTGTTACTTTTTTTTTTACTAAGTAAAAGATATGAGTACTTCTCCCACCACTGGTTTCCATGGGGTTACTTAAGGCATACTTAATAAGGTCTAGAAGAAACCAGTGGTGCAATTTAACACTCAGTGTACTTAGCTAAGTACACTTACTCAAATATTGTACTGTACACATCTGAGGTAGGCTACTTGTACTGTCTTCAGTATTTAAATTTTGTGCCACTTTATACTCACTGAAATGTAGAGGGAAATATTGTACTTTTTACTCTGCTACATTTATAGTTACTTACTTTACAAATTAAGATTTTACATACAAAACACACAATGCACACATAAAATATTAACAATTTTACTTTTACTTGTAGTGGAGTATTTTTACAGCGTGGTATTGTAGTAAGGATATGAATACATCCTCTACCACTCAAAGAAAGACACATTTCACATGTGATGACTTTATAGGAAATGTATGTTCCTTTACAAAGGGCACATGTGATGTCTTACACTTTACATGAAGTGTCTGAAATGTGAAATATCTGAAAACTAACAGTGATAGGTGAATTTATCACTCGTGAACCATTTCACATGTGATAAACAAGGCTGGATTAACACCTGGGAAAAGCGAGTAAAGATCACTATCCTGGGGCTGCTAGTTTTAAGACGTTGTTTTAGTTTATATTGTGCTCATATGGAGCGTATTCCTAAATTAAGTTATGTTAAATCAAATTGCCTCAAACTAACTGAACTGAAACTAACTAAAACTCAACACACAGAAAACCTAAGGCCATGGTTTCTTGGTCTCTGTGTGCACTGTTAATGAGGGACAGTTGGCGGGGGGATCAATAAGGGACTGACAAAACATGGTACCACAGGTAGCACAAATTAAGTTTGTTACTATCAAATGAAAAGGTTCACACTGAAATATGTCCTCAAGGTGTGTTTTTTTCCTTTTACACTTTCTGCTGTTCAGCAGCTGATTAAAACTGACTTTGCATGTGTTTACTCAGCTTAATTTAACCAAACAGGCCAGTAACTGATTACATCAATGCATCCTAAATCCATAATGTCTTCTTGTGTTGTTTCCCTATTCTTAAATAGTTCTGGGGAAATTCCCATGATGTCGCCATGCATAAATTCCTCCTCTGAAATGCAGATAAAGGCTAAAGTTTTATTGTGGAAAGCTGAAAGGTTCATCTGTGGGCATTTATTGAGGCGAGATCCAGCAGTGGGTCAGTGCTGATTTTTGTGCTTTCAGAGGGAGTGGGTGTGAGGCAAAGAAATGTTTTTAATGGGTGTGAGTTTGAGAGCGATGTCCAAGAGTGTCAGACCCATTCAATCTTCCAATCTTTCACCTCATTTCTCTTGCATAGATGAAAATGGTTTAGCTGTAATTTTGTATCCTGCTCCAAATATAGGAGACAAAAGCAGACAAAATATAACAGTCACATGTCAACTTTAGAGGATGTGATACCTGCTTAATGGCCTTGGAAGCATCTTTCTGGCTCTTATCTTTACATTTCCTTCCCTGTGGTTTAAAATGTGGCAAATTCTACAATAGCAGCAATAATATTTTCAAATGAACTCTACACACGTTGATTGGCAGGGTAAAATTTACCCTTCTGTAGCCTAGTAACAAGCCAAAGTGATTTAAAAGCAGCTCTCATGCATGGCGACAAGCTAAAATACAGAAGAGAAAGGCTGCTGCGCTATGATGGTCTGTTCTCATCACATCTTTATGCTTGGTTCATCTCGCTGTTCTCATGCATGTTTATATCAAATGCAGTTGAAAATGGTGGTTCAGTCTTGAAACAATGCTGTGTGAAACCTGTAGCCCTTCTTCTCACATGCTGGACCAAAAAACAAAAAAAGAAAAGATAAATCCTTCCCCCCCAGATGACCTTTTCACATCAAAGCTAAATCTCAAGCTATTTGGAGCGATACCTAGCTCCTCTTATAGTCCCACTCATTAGTTTGATGAGGGTGAATATACTGTAACTTGTGAAGGGAAGAACTCTGTGACCTCAACTCCTACTTGACTAGATAAGGAACATAGAAATGAAAAAGAAATTAAAGTCATATTTCTCTTCATAAGGTAAAATATATCTGGGATCCTTTAAATTACATGCAAATGTAAATGGAGAAGGTTATTTGAGGTATTTTTTATCAAACCAAGGATATGCTGGAAAACTTAAAGAGGCAGTATCATTACAAGTGCAAGCTTCTTCTGTTGTTCATACGTTATGGAAAATGAGTAATTAAGAGGTGGTTAGACTTTTTAACGAATTGCTTCCCCTTATTGAACTATTACTAAAATTCTTAAGATATGAACTGGAAGGTCTCCTTTTAGCAGGTTTATACTGAATCAGAGGTGCTGTTTTCAGCAAATCAACTTGCACTATTTTGGCTGTTCTGCAGTGAGGAATTTGTTGTATAATCCATTCTCTGTATGCTGTAACTAAATAATATACATTGCAAAGCATCACAAACAGTTTTCTCATTCAGAAAATCAGAAACAAATAAAACAGGGGTGACCTGGTGTCCTACGGGTTTAAGGTGCTGACCATGAACTACAACATCCCCAGTTCAAATCCAGCTGGGGACCTTTGTTGGATGTTGTTCCCCATCTCCCTCTCTAAAGCTGGCATCAAGGCAAAGCAGGCATTTCCCCTCATTTCCTGTCATGTCTCTTTTTTATTAAAGAAAACAACTAAACGAAACATACCATATCATTACTGTAGATGCAATATGCAGCTTTTCCTTTAATCTTTGTGCAGTCCATTTTAAATTACAACCATATCTCTGTGTATGTCGCTATGTGTGTAGTGTATCTTTATACACCTCCCTGAATCCTAGACAGACACTCTTCCTGTCCCTACGACATTTAATATCACCAAACATTTTTCCATTAGTCGAACAGCAGGTAGCAACCACCATAAGCCTCATAAATGCCTGATGATGCTTTAGAAAATTCAAATGTGAAAAGTTGATGTGGACAGCAAAATGCAGAGAGATGCTCCTATCCTGTAGCTAAAGTGTCACTGCTTTGATTCCTAAAATGCCAAAGTGTCCATCATGTTGAAGTGTGCTTCAGCAAAGATATTTAAACCCCACTTGGTTTCTTTTTTTGCCTCATAAAAAGAGTGTCAGCAAAATCCCTAAACTGTGAAACTCATCAGGCAGAAAGAAAAAAACTTCCGTACATTCATGAAACCATATGAACAGACAGTCATGTGCACTGTGGGCTGGTTGACGCAATAAGCTGTCAAATGTGGTGAGACTCTCCAATGGCAGCACCCTCTGATGTTCCTCTCCTATCAGACAAAGCTTCTTCTCATGACTGACCCTCACTAAGTCTGAGCCAGAGGATGAAGTTAATGGTGGTTAGATGGAACTTCAGTGTGACAGAAGCCTGTTTGATCCTAATCCTCAATGTGGAGCGCAGCATAATCCTGTAAACTCAAACCGTGTGAAAATGTGGTACACCTAAAGGGGAATGCTACTCGAGAAATGCGTCATGGTGTAAATCTGGTGTGTATCAGTGAATTTTCACTTCTGTCTCCTACAGAAAAACAAGATCAAGCCCCTCTCACTTCTGTCTTTCGGAAACACGAGCGAGGATTCATACTTACATCATAGGCAAATAGGAGGGGAGTGCACATTCCTGCGGCTTTATTTCTTTGGAAGAAAAACCTAATTTTGATGTTCATAGTTCTTACAGCTGTTATTGCTCACAAAGGTCATCAGGACTGTGCCAAACCAAATGGGTGCAACAACATAAACTGAAGTGTAGGCTCTCTAATTTATCTGGGACTAAAGATATGAGGTGTATGTTCAAAAGTAATACTGGATTGATTGGATGCCAAAACATTGTGCATCTGTACATCTGTGCACCTTTTTCTCTCAACTTACAAGGTGTTTTAAAATGGGTAAGCATCAGCTACACTTAAATGAGTGTTGTGCTTCTGTGGCTTTATTTCTTTCAAAGACATGTGGCTGTATTTGTAAAATGAAATTAAATAAAAAGTGTGTCATTATCTACACTGTTGCTTAATTGTGTGATTCATCACACATTCTCACTAAATTTGAAATATTATGTTAGTGGTTTTGCAATTGTGGGGTAAATTGTTATGAAACAATGTGATGGGTTCCGATCTGTAAAAATATTTAATATTTTGTCATAAATAAAGTGTAACTATGTCATAAACAAATATGAATTATACTATAATTAATATATTATATTTATATTAAAACAAACATATAATCCATTTTAGAATTATACTACACTACACTCACTACACTACATCAGCTTCACCTCGACCCCCTTTAGGAATACTTTTATCTAAATGACGAAAGCGTGCAAGAAACTGAGACACTTGTTGTGAATTGTGGCTCTTATTTAAGCTAACCGAAACACAGCTAGCTGTTGGTTCTACTCTTCACAGATTCACTGTGTGGCAGTTAAATTGGATTAATTTGGTAAATTGTAAATCTTTTTAATAGTACTGTAGGCACCACTAAAGCACATATGAACTGAATGCTGAGGGCTCTAAAGTGACACCTGCATTAATACCTAATCTTGAGGCCCCCGTTTCACAGAGGGGTAGTTTTCTAGTTTAAATTGTGCCTATTCCTAAACAAATTTGTGCTTTATGAAGTGACCAAAGATATAAACTAATACTAATTAATAATTACTACATAATACATACAAAATGCATGGAGAGAGAGAGTGGGAGAAACAAGGGGGTCTCCGGGGGCCCACAGCTCATTTTTACCCCGGGTCCCCACAGTAGATTAATCTGGCCCTGTCTCTCTCCCCTCATTTCCTGTCTCTTTTTTGTTCAAGAAAATAACTAAATGAAACATACCATATCATTACTGTAGATGCAATATGTTGCATTTTCTTTTCTTTCAATCTTGGTGCAGTCCATTTTAAATTAAAACCATATCTCTGTGTATGTCGCTATGTGTTTATGTGTGTGTGTACTATAGCTTTATACACCTCCCAGCATTCCAGACACACACTCATCCTGTCCGTACAACATTTAATATTACTAAACTCAGGTTTTAGAGCATCATAAACATTTTGCCATAAGCCCAACTGCAGGTAACAACCACCATAAGCCTCATAAATGCCTGATGATGCTTTAGAAAAGGTGAAAAGTTGATGTGGACAGCAAAATGCAGAGAGATGCTCCTATCCTGTAGCTAAAGTGTCACTGCTTTGATCCCTAAAATGCCAAAGTGTCCATCATGTTGAAGTGCGCTTCAGCAAAGATATTTAAACCCCACTTGGTTTCTTTTTTTTTTGCCTCATAAAAAGACTGTCAGCCAAATTATTATTACTTATTATATTAAAATAAATATATATTATATTTACATTACAATAAGCATATAATCAATTTTATAATGATACTACATAAATATCAGTAAAAAAATATATTAGGTCACTATGAATGAATATTAAGTACCACTCATCATACTGTTTCCCATTAGTGGATGGCGCCCTCCCTTGGTTAAAATACTCAGTGAAAGAGGGTCTGATCACTGAAAACTGAAGTGACATTAATTACTTCTCTAATTTTGTTCATAGGAACTAAACCCCCCTTTAACCATAAATAACCAAATAAGGAATCAGTTGCTGTTGTTGTTCATAAAAAAGTCATCCTAACTATGTTTTTAATATCTTGTGGTATCATATATACTCCTAACTATGATATTTATATATAGCTCTTTCTGTTTATCTAACTTTATATAAGTTTATGTGAACTTAATCAGCTATATAATACCATTGATGTTGGCTTAATAGCTGTGGGAGATTATGCCAATATTTTATATTTAAATTATATTTGTGTGACATCTGTGTGTCGTTACAAAATGTAAGCCTAAAATGGTCTTACAACAGGCGGACGTGGATCTGCCCAATGACACCACAGCATGTTGTTACTGTAAATGAGTTAGTAGTAGGAAGTAAACTACACCGCTGTTTGCTATGCTGCCTTCCCGTGATATGGAATTTTACATACATACATACATACATACATACAAGCTCAAACAGGCCATGACTCAAAACAAGTGGATTGAATTTATACATAAGCTATGATAACCTATTTATGTATGTGACGAAGATTTAACAGCTAAAGTCATGCAAAGAATAAGCTCAAACGTGTTATTTTTATTGTTAGCTATATTTACAACTTGCATGTCTAAAAATCGGAGTTTATAAAGAGCACTTGAATGCATCATGCATTCCCCGCTGGTCAGTCAGCTCCTGTGCTGTAAACAGACGGTAGAGACGTAGCTCAACCTGTTGGATCCGACCAGAACCCGGACAGACTCCTAAAAGCACGATGGTAAGAACGGAAATGTTCTCTGTATACTTCTAAAAAAAAGTATTATGTACTTTATGTAATGTCCGTGTTGTGATTGTGTTTACTGAAGCCTTCAGCTTCACCTCGACACCCTTTAGGGATAGTTTTACCTGAGTGACAAAACAAAAGAGTGCAAGAAAGTGAGACCGGGGACACTTGTTGGGACTTATGGTGGCTCTTATTTAAACTGACCGAAACACAGCTAGCTGTTTGTTCTCTTCTGTTCAATCCTACTCTAGTTTTTTTGTTTTGTTCCGGTTTTGACGTTCTTGCATTATAAATGCATGTCAGTGTAGTAGGCCTATAACAGCAAATGACATGATGCTTTTTTTTGATGCAGCCTTTTCTTTGTTTGTTTATGTTTTTCCTGAGGCACTGAATCCAGTAAGTTGTTATAAGTAGGCCTAACTGTGTGTTTTCCAGCACTGAATGAGCATCATCAGACTTTGGGTTCACAAGGGAGGGACCACAACCACTGTAATTTCTCCAAAGTCAGACAACAAGGTAGGTAGAAACTGTTTAAATGAATGGGCAGAGGGCATTTCTGCTGGTTAATACTATCATGCAAAGTGTCCACAAGGAATTGATCAATATTATATAGAGTTACCGATGGTCAATATCAGTATCCGTACTTTTAAACAGAAGCATCCAATACCTGATGTTTTGTGCCAAGAGCCAATATTTTGTACCGGATGTTGCAGGTCTGCTGCAGACTGTCTGTTTGCAGGATCAGAGAGTCTGACACAGTGTTCAGACCAACATGAGAAAGTAAAAACCCACACTGACAGCAGACAGCCTACAGACAGTTTTTCAGGGCTAGCAGCTCTCTAAAGAGAATAACTACAGCACATGAAGTTGATTACGGCAGAGCCCGAAACATCTGTGTGTGTAAGAGAACTTGTGAATGCTCGCCCTACTGATTTGTGAATTCAGTAGGGTTTTGCTTCTGGCTGGTAGCAGCTGGTAGCGCCCTAAAGAACTTCAAGAGATTTAAGAAAAAGGCAATGAGTAGAGTATGTTCCCTCCTTTGTTTTGCCCATGTAGTAACTTACAGCACTAGATTAACAGTCAGAAATTAATAAAAATGAACAAATTATATAGATATATTTAGATTTTGTCAGGTAGTAATCTACAAAATAGCAGGAATAGATAACCAGTTTGGCTTTGATATATGATATTTATCTTATATTTAATAAAAGGCCAAGGCCATCAAGGGGAAATTGATATACAGTATATATTGGTCTAATTCTATTTTCATTAGTAATTTTTCAATCTCAGTAAATAAGATCATTCTAACAGAGTCATATTACTGTCTAAATAACATTACACCTCCTGCAAGTTCTAAATAAGTTGAATGCTTTCCTAACACGCTGTGCATAGGTCCTCTCCTGTGCCCATGATGACCACCGCCCTCGAGGACGGTGACATGCACACCTTCGGCACGGAGCTGCCCGCCATGTTTGATGGCGTGATGCTGGCAGCAGTGGCAACTGTCCTCTACGTCATTGTCCGCTGTCTGAACCTGAAGAGTCCCACGGCAGCACCAGAGATCACCTACCAGGACACACCACTAAGCCGCTACCTGCTCAAATCCTGCCCGATGCTGACCAAAGAGTGAGTGTTTATTATTATCTAGTCACAGTTTTAAAGACTTGGAACTTTGGAGGACTTCTTCAGTGGTAATTTGGATCTTGATCACCTGAGATATGGGTGTCACATCTCGGCATTATCTTAATTTCTACCTGATAATCTGGTTAGTTAATGATATAATTCTACAAGTAGACCACTGACAGAAGGGGGGTAAGTCATAGTGCCTGGGAGTGAGATTTTCACGATAGAAGAGATCGAAGAAGACTACATACTGTGAGGTTCACTTACATGGCTTTTTAAGACTGCTGTGAAAAGAAATAATAGAACATCTGACATCTGAGTCATTTAGAAAAATGTAGACGTGATAACCGTGGGCTTGACATGACATTAATGACTTAGACTTGACCTGGAGACAGGAACTTGTAAAGCATTTCTTCTCTCTTGAACATTCTGTTCCGAGTGGGAGCATCTGTATTTGTTCATGTACTCAGCAATGTGTTTAATAAAGTTAATGCTAAAGCTAAGGTTAATGCCCAGTTTTTTCTCTTTACGGCAAACAAACCACAGCTGCTTGTAATAGAACAGGACTTAAGACAGTACATCATTTTAAAGTTATGCTAAATCTTGTTGGCTTGAGACCCACTCATCACATTTCCAAGTACATGGGAGTAAATTGTCTAGAGGTACATGATTTGGTGATGTGAAAATGCCAACAACAAATAAGCAATCTTCTCTAGCTCAGAGTTCAAATCCATCTCCGCTGGCTGGGTTGGTCAGTTAAATGACTGACGCTGCCTGTAGATTTGTCTGCCACCTCCTATGGTTGGAGTGGTGTGTGTGCTTGTCTGTAGTGTGATAATCTTTGCTAAGACTGTGCTGAATCATCTTCAGGGTAGATGTTATGGCTGTGTTATCTAATATGGAGCTCGTCCTTCTCTTCAGGTACATTCCTCCATTGCTGTGGGGTAAGAGTGGTCATCTCCAGACGGTCCTGTATGGCAAGATGGGACGTGTCAACACTCCAACGCCCTGCGGGGTCCGCAAGTTCCTCCCAATGCAGGACGGGGCCACAGCGACCTTTGACCTATTTGAAGCACTTGAAGACCACAGTACAGGAGGTGAGAAGCAAATACTAGTATATCTGGTAAAGCACCAAAGCAGCCAGCTTTGGATTTACTGTATGTTTAGGCTTTAATAACACAACTACTGATCTTCTGTCATACTTTTAAAGTTTCAATAATTATTGTTTTGTTAAACTGTTTTGTATTTGCTTGTCTTTCTTCCTGAGTTTTATGTGCTTGTTTGGCTCGTGAGTACATCAGCCTCATGTAACAAGCAGCTCATACTACAGCATGCTCGAAGACCAATAATGAACTCCCGAGAGCGAAAATGCCATGCATTTCAGCATCCAATTAAATCAACAGACAAATACACACACACACACACACTCATGACATCCACTTTTAGGCCCACACATGACTCAACTTTGTATGTTTGTGCATGTCCCTCTTGTTTGTTTGTCTGTCTGTGTGTGTGTGTGTGTGTGTGTGTGTGTGTGTGTGTCAGATGACATTACCATGGTAATCTGCCCTGGGATCGGTAACCATAGCGAGAAGAACTACATTCGGACCTTTGTGGATCACTCCCAGCGTCAGGGTTACCGCTGTGCTGTCCTCAACCACCTGGGAGCCCTACCCAACATGGAGCTCACCTCGCCGCGCATGTTCACCTACGGTAATGAGGGAATACCACGTATTTATGATCATACACTGTAGTCTAATCCATAGCGGGGAAGTTCACTTCATTGTCTTTATTTAAAGACAAGGTTTATTAAACTGATGCTGCCTAATTGCACAAGAACCAAGGGTTTGTAAAGAAACAAGACATGGACAAACAAGAGCTTTGATATTGTGTCATCCTGTGATGTTCGAGCATTTGGCAAATCAAATCTGATTCCTGAGAAACAAAATGAGGGATACCAAAATTAGGGGAAGCAAAACAAAGCAAAGCAAAATGAAACAAAACAGAGGTTTCAGTCCTGTCAAGAATGCAGTAAAAGTTGCAACATAGCAACACACTGAGGAAAGCTAATTTTCATGTTTTATGACTTGTGTAGAGACAATAAATAGGGGAGGTCTAGAAGATCTTCACTAGAAGGGGGCGGCAGTATCAGAGCCTTTAAATAAAAACATAGATTTATCAAATTAATAAGCTGTCTTATCTAATGTCATACTTAAGTATTTATCACTACTACACAGTTTTAAGTGTCTCTCTTTCATTCAGGTTGTACCTGGGAGTTTGCGGCCATGGTGGGCTACATCAAACAAGCTTTTCCCGAGACGATGCTGGTGGTTGTGGGCTTCAGTCTAGGGGGAAACATCGTCTGTAAGTTCCTGGGTGAGAACAGACTGAACCAGGACCGAGTGCTTTGCTGTGTCACCGTCTGTCAGGGTTACAGCGCCCTCAGGTTGGTAGAATTAAGGATAAACAAATTAACAGAACCAGGACTGGATCTGAATAAAATTGCATAGATTAATACATATATGTTATCATACATTTTTTTGGTGAAGCTACAGTGTCTTCAACGTGTCTTGTTTTTTTATTTTTCCTTTATGTGTGTGTGTAGGGCCCAGGAAACATTCCTTCAGTGGGATCAGTGCCGGAGGCTCTACAACTTTGTGTTGGCGGACAAAATGAAGAAGCTCATCCTGTCACACAGGTGGAGAAACACAACAACAGTTTCTGCAGTTACAGATGAACAGTTACATACAAGTGTCATTCATCATATATACACACATTGTCAGAAAGCAACAATAAAGTAAGGCAAGTAAAGCTTGGATCTTGCTTTCTTTCAGATGTATTGAGTTGTTTCTCTACATTAATTGTTGCAGTGGATTTCTGCAGAAAGAAAGTTGGTGACAACACACCAAGATAAACATCCATAGGAGGCAATTTTTTCTTGACTGTTGGTCTCATATAGACAAGAAATCAATCAAAAATTAGGCAAATAGTGTGAATTCCATCGGCCATGATTTGGAGTTACCGCATTATCTGACATTGTCAGACGGGCAAACAAAGATTTAGCTTCCTGCCCTGATGACTAAATACCTTTATTGTATTGTTCAACAGGAGCAGTTTGATTGGAATGAACTCCAGCAACATTGGTGACGCAGACATGAGCAGACTGTTCGCAGCCACATCTCTGATGCAAATCGATGACAGCATCATGAGGTGAAGTTTGGGTGGATTTTGACTTTGATTCGGCTGATAATGGCTGCTCCAAAGTCCACAGCTCTTATCTCTGTCACTGATGTTATCACATGATTTGTACTGCAGAAAATTTCACGGCTACAGTTCCTTGAAGGAGTACTATGAGAAGGAGAGCTGTGTGCACTACATCCACAATGTGAGTGAAGTGTGTAGATATTTGTACAGAAAGCTTGATAGATATGACAGTTTGGTTTACTTTGATATACCGCTAATATTAATACTACTACTACTGCTTTTACATCCACTGATACTACTTTTTACTAGTAGTACTTCTCTACTATTACAACTATCAGGACTACTAATGGTGCTAAGCCTAATATTACTCTTGCTACTCTTGCTAATGCTACTGCTTACTATTACTACACTACTACTAGAATGTGCTTACTATTACTACTGTAACTGCAGGTTTGACATCCTGTCTCTTAACCAGGGAGTTCTCAGGTAACTCACCTGGTTAAAGTTACAGGAGTAGTTTGAAATTTTGGGGAAACTGCCTTTTTGCATTCTCATTGGGAGTTAGATGAGAAGATTGATACCACTCTCATTTTCTCTTTGCGTTAATTATGGAGCTGGAACTGGAGGGCAATTAGCATTGCTTAGCATAAATACTGGAAGCAAGGGGCAAAGAGCTAGCCTGGCTCTGTCCAAAGCTAAAGAAAACTACATACCAGCACCTCTAGTGCTCACTAGTTAACACATTGTTTATTTAAAAGAAAAGAAATTTTAAAAAAATGTATCCATTGCCCCAGTATTTCTGTACAGTGTCTCTGCTTGTTGCCCTGCAACCTTACTACCCCTGTAGCGCCCCTAAAACCACAAATTGTCATCTTAAGCCAGGCAGTCTTCAGCCTTGATGCTAAGCTAAACTAATCACCTGCCAGCTCTAGCTCTGCACTTAAAGCACAGACACGAGAGTGGTATCAATTTTCTCTCGAAATCTTGGAAGACGGTTAAAAAGCATAGATCCCAAAATGTCAAACTATTCCTTTTATGAATGAGTGAGTTAAATAAATACAAATACTGCTTTTACTACTGCTACAGCTGAAGTTACCTGACCTACTACTGCTTCTAATACCATTATTTCTACTATCACTGTTTCTACTATTACTGGTACCACTATAGTAGGCTACTATTGCTTCTACAGCTGCAGTACTGCAGTGACCAACCCACTACTTTAACATCTTCTACTTATACTACTACTATTACTACTCCTGCTGTTCTTTACAGAAGCAGTGTGTGACCAGGCCTTACAAAGTAATTCAGAAATAAACTGTTGATTCATCTCCAGGTCACTGTTCCTCTCCTCCTGGTAAACTCCTCAGATGACCCACTGATTCATCAGTCACTACTGGCTATTCCACGCACACTCGCAGGTTTGTATTAATAGACAAGATACATTCATCAATAGTAGATAATTAGAATTATGTGGGGTATTATGCAATGGTGTCATTAGCTATAATATATTGCATTAGTCATGATGTAGAGTAATATCAGCAATATCTATATATCATGCGTTTTATCCAAATGGATTTAAGTAGGCCTGTAATGAGTGAACACAGTACATTTTCAGTATTATTGGCTGTAGTGGAAAGAAAACTCTGACTCAGTTTGAGACAAAATATATTTTTTTAATTAATTTGGCTAATTCTTGTCACTAAGTCATCTTCATTGGTATATAAAAAAACAACATATTTTGATAGAAAAGCCTTCATCATGGTCTCATGATTAGAGACAAAGTATGTAAAGAAACTTTTAAAACTGCCTTAGTGAACCAATCAGAAAATAGGTCACACATTAAAGCAACATATAATATAACAATAATGTACATCCACTTATGATAACAACATAATCATTCACACCTTATAAAAACAGTCACATGGAAGTACGATCTCCTCTACACATCTAATTATGCAGCAAAGTGTGGAGGGTTAACTAAACTGTTGCTATAACGACTCATGTTTTGTTTGTTTTGAATAGTTTCCTAGAGAACGATGACTACAACAGTAAAACACTGTCCTCATAGTGATAAAAACTCAGACTAGTGTAGAGCAAATTAGTCCGTTGTCCTTCCTCTGTAGCTGGACACTGGAGCCGGAGTCTTAAGTGTTCATAGAGTCTTGTCACAGCTATCTGCTCAACATCACCCAGCACAGACAGTCTTGTTGAATTTTTAAGGGCCATGTGATCTGCCTGTGCTGTTGGATTATATATATAGAGCAGTGTGTGTGTGTGTGTGTGTGTGTGTGTGTGTGTGTGTGTGTGTGCGCTGCTTGGTCTTGCCTCAGTAGATCATATGCACTGGCACCTGTGTGTGTAAATCTGTGTGTAATGACTAATGTGTAATTCTAAACTTGTCCTCTACTTCAAGGAATACATTTTGTGTGTGTGTGCGCCTACAAACACACACTTTAAAGGAGCTATATGTACGAATTTAGGTTTAAAACATTCAAAAATTAACTAAAATTATCAACAGAATGTGAAGAAATCACAGTTATGTCGTTATGTCAAAGACGTCTATGTATTGTGTTGCAGAGATATCTATTAAAGTTAGCATACTAACCAGCTAGCCTCGCCCTATCCTGTCTCGTAATACCACTTTGTACCTCAAGATGCGATAGTGAGTCACTGTAGCATCTGCCCTCAGTCCCACAACACCGAGGTGGTTTTCTTTGCCGGGTTTGGCTCCTGGCACCCCGGGGCTGACCCTGCCGTAAGTCCTGCTCAGGCCTCCAGAGGTGGGCACTGATTTATGCCCGACCTCTCCCTCTCGCTCCTCTCCCACATCGCGCCTCTCCTGAATCTGCTGTGTCTTCATTGTCTCCGGAGTCAGAGTCCTGGTCGGAGCCGCTGTAAATCACCTTGGTACTATATTCCCTGTCCTCAAACTGGCCTCCATCGCTGCTGTGTTCAGTCCCGGTCCGGCCGTGTTCACTTCACTGGGAGGCTGCTAAGCCTGGTTCACTTGCCTGCTCGCCCAGCTCCAGTTCTCGTGCCCATTCCGGCGCTGGGTCCCCCCCGCCCCAGGCCTGAAAACCTCCTCCTCCTGGCGGTCCAAAGCTCCTGTGCTAGTGGTGTAAACAGCAACACTCCCCGGTGCTCTGAACTCCCAGTCCGGGCAGAGTCAGCGAGCAATAGGACCGCTAGCTGCACTGAGCTAACTATGCTGCCCTCTATTTGTTTGGAGTATGAACTCTGATAGGTGGCCAATTCTTACATATTGCACCTTTAATGGCATGTCTGTTTGTAGGTGCGCACACACACATAAACAGGAGTAAATGTGCAGGTGGTGTAGCGTAACAGAAAGGAAAAGGCGTATTTCTGTGTGGAAACCGAGCATCTTGGCCACTGACCTCACAGTCATTTTAACGATACCTCCACAAAGCAGGAGAGTTTAATTATTTACCTTCACATTGACAAGATCAGGATGCCTTTAATTACCAAATGGCTGGAGATGCTTGACCAGAAAAACCAAAGTGACACAATGAAGTGCAAAAAGTTACAACTTCTCAGTTATGAAAAATAATGAACATTATCATTATTCAGCAGTTACACTCAACATGTTTCTGCTGTACAGTCTTAACCAGCACTTTCTGTTTGTGCGATTGTGTACATTGTGTCTGTACACTACCTGCTCAGCACCAAACAGGAGACAGACACAGTTGACGACTCTCTGGTGAACATATTGGAGCATTTAGCAGCTGAGATAGATAGATATTACCCTTGGGAGTTTGGGGAGAGCAAAACAGAGATGAAAGGAGAGAGAATATGGGACTTACATTCATCGTGTGGCCAGAAACATGACTCCAAATGAATGAAAATTTTGCTCTGTAATCTTGCATGTGTAAATAACTGTACGCTAACAAGTTTACCATATCAACTCTATGAAGTAATAGTATATCCCCCCCACCCCGGACCTGAAAACCTCCTCCTCCTGGTGGTCCAAAGCTCTTGTGCTAGCGGTGTAAAGACCAACACTCCCCGGTTCTCCGAACTCCCAGTCCGGGCAGAGTCAGTGAGCAATAGGACTGCTAGCTGCACGGCTAACTGAGCTATCTAACTAATGGCAGCTACAGTTAGCAGCAGTTAGCGGTTACTCTGGTGTACGCTAACAAGTTTGCCATACCAACTCTATGAAGTAATTGTATATCCAGAAGGGCTAAGTCAAGGACTTGTTTTAGATTCTTGACTTCACCCAGAAAGTTTCTTCAGTTCTGTGCCAGTGTTTCTGCCATACTGTACACTTGAGTGAATATGTGAATATACAAATATGTGTTTGTCTGGAGGCTGATGGATTTAGTTGGTGAACTGAAACTTAAACATGAACTAATGTCATGTTTGGCTCTGATTCAGTAGTTTATATGGCTGGTACACAGACAACCCAAACCAGCCCCAACATTTTTTTCCTGTTACAGATATTTGTGTCAACAGCTGTTTGGAAGGATGAATAGGCTGGCACTAAATTAGGTGTTAGCCATACTTAAATAGTAAATACTACTGAGTAAAAAACAAAAGACAGTCAATCATCTTACCTCTCCTTCCATCTGTAGAAAAGATGCCCAATGTGATGTTTGCCCTGACTCAACATGGAGGCCACCTTGGCTTCTTTGAGGGAGCCGTGCTGTTCCCTCAGCCCCTCACCTGGATGGACAAGGTCATAGTCGATTACACCAACGCCATCTGCCACTGGGAGAAGACCCGGCCGGCCTGCCAGAGGAGCAGGCACCAGGACATGAACTCCTGCCTGCAGAGCAGAAGGGTAACACTCAGTGGGTAACATACATAGATGTCTCGAGACAAAATAATAGACCAAAAACTACAAAAACACATACTCAGCCTTCTGTATGTGCTCTACTTCAGTACTAATGGCCTTACAGTTCAGTAAGTAATTCTGGGAAATGTAGGAAATCACAAAATGGATTAGAAAAGGCAGGCCAAGTACAAGTGGGTACACCAGGTTGTAAATTGAAACTCACATAAGATAATAATACTGGAAAATGTAATATGACCCCATGGTAAATAGTTCCTTCCTCTTGTTCTCGGTTAACCTCCAGTGTAACATGAGTTCACCCTCTGCTGGTTTTTGGCAGCTGCTGCTTCTTGAGTCTGGACAGTAGGGTGATAGAGCAGGGTGACCTTTGACGTGCGTGTAGAAAGAAAAGTGTATTTTTCTACATGAATTACTACTGAAAACGTTCCTAGATACTCAAATATTCATAAATCGGCTTACATACAAATTAAACATCTAGTATAAATTAAATCATTATAAAAACTGGAAAATGATCAGTGTAAAGGACACATTGTCTGAAGCCTTAAAACCATAACCATAATATATTTAAAAATATACCTGATGACCCACATCAGTTATATATTGAAGAGTATTATGGTTACCTATTTGAAAAATCTTTCAGAAGTTCACGACCAGATTGAAGTGCCTTAATATAAATGTGAATCTGCAACAGATTTGGTTTCTGGCTTCTCATGAGCTACCTCTGAAAGCAGCAGTATAACATGATTTATGGTTTACAGTGGTGATTTCCAGCTGTTGTTAAGGCTCAACATAACATCTCTCCTGTTCATTCAAACTGTGCTTCTAATTTCCTTAATATGATTTAATGTGATCTTGTTTGTTTCCATCAAAGGGGTTTAAGGGTTATAAAAACACAGACAGAAATTGTTATCTTTGATTTAATGACGTTTTTCGAACACTCCTTTCTGTGTTGTTGAATGGAAATATGGGCACTTTATACAAAGTAGTGTTAACATTGTACTCCACACATTGTACTGATCCAGGTCAGCTTGTCCCATTCCATGTATTGCTCCACAGTACCTTAAAACCAGCAGGTAACACCGGTTATTACTATAATGCGTCCACTGCCATAGCATGAGGATGGTCAGGCAGTTTAATTCCGTAAATGCTGCTGTTAACTCTGGTTATTACCACAGAAAAGGTCATTTTAGAATTGTACAATCCAGGACACTAGGTACTGAAAACCTATACATGACTGAAGGGCTTTTCAGGAGAGAGCTGGGTCAAACTGTGTTTCTAAACACTTTCAACAGAAAGGAGAGAAGAGATTGTGTAAATGGGACACAAATATAACAGTAAGTGTATTAAATAAGAAATCCAGTTGTGGACTCTCAATTTATGCACTTACCAAACAAATGGACCAAAGGACTTTTCACTTTTCAATAAAAAGTAGGTCAACTTTTGGCCTGCCTAAAAAAGGCGCACAGCTTTGGCTCAAAAGCAGTAGAAGTCTCATATTAGACATTACTTTGAACAAGATCTAATTAATATGTTTCATAAGTGACCAAAGTTTTGGGGGGTTTGTTTTAAGCTGCTTATTGCTACATACTGTACTGGATGGGTGGAGTTTGCCACATAAAACAAATAAATAAATACAGTGAACAGAGGAGTAAAGACAGTGAAAATGTGTGTTACATTAAAACACAGAAGATATGAAAAACACACAAAACGTACCTCATGATACAGTGCATTTTTGTTTTCTGTGGTTTATTCTGGGCCTTTTTCCATTTCTAAGTGCCTATGATGTGAATGTATGATATTAGTCACAGTTTCCTGTGAGTAACATCCTGTCAGACTCTGTAAATGCAGTGGACTCCACCCAAGCTCATGCCTGTCTTATTAATCAACATTTCAACCATCAGATTTAATGAACTTTAATTATCTATCTGCCCTTTAAAAGCTGAATATAACCTGCAACAGCACCACTACTGTCTGTATGTGCAATATGTCCTGACAGTTTGAGATATGGACTCTTTTGCCTGCACTTTACTGCCTTGACAGCTTCTATTGTTCTTTTTGGCACTATAATATGTGTCAGCATTCATAATGTGTTTTGTTCTGATGTGGTGCACAGCCATGACTTTTTAGTCATATTTGAACTCACCGATTAATAAATATTTTTCACATAGATTGTTTTGTCTGTTTATTGTAATCTATTCAAGGTTTTCCTTTTCTAGCCATGCTGCCGGCATGACTGAAATATCTCAAGAACCACTGGATGGATTGCCATGAAATTTTGTACAAACATTTATGGTCCCCAGAGGACGAATCGTACAGACTTTGGAGTTCCCCTGATTTTTCAAGTGTGGCGCTAGAGGAAAAGTCATGAGGTTGACATGGCTTTGAGTGAAATGTTTCAAAAGCTGTTGGGTGGGCTGCAATTAAATTTGGTATACACATTCATGTTCCCCTCATAATGAATTGTAATAACTTTAATTATCCCTTAACTTTTCATCCAGTCCCACCATCTGGTCAAAATTTTCATTTTCTAAATACTTTAGTTTTACAGGTGTATATGGTCAAAAGCCAATGACATTCCCATCAACCTTAGCTGTAGTTTATGTTTAGTGCTAATTAGCACATGTTAGCATGCTAACATGCTAAATGAAGATGGTGAACATGGTAAACATACCTGCTTAACATTAGCATGTTAGCATTTAGCTCAAAGCACCGCTGTGTGTGTACAGCTTCACAGAACTGCTAGCACGGCTGTTGACTCTTAGTCTTGTTTAGATTTGGAAATTGATGCAAAGACTACAATTTATATTTATATACAGTTTATTGTACATTTATTGACATTCTTCTTGGTGCACCAGGTAGCACAATGGGTAAAACTTAATGATATTCATATTGAAGAACAATCTAAAAAACACAGGAGAGACAGGCACTTGTTGGAATATCAGCCTTGTACTTCGAGGATAGATGGGGGCCAGAGGGTGGAGACTGAGAAAGCTGGGGCCTGCCTGTGTTAAATCAAGCTGTGTGGGTGAATTATGGTCCAAACAAAGCACAACTTAACAGAGATGAGAGACAGAAAATCTCTTGTTCAAAGCCAGGCGGCAAGCACTCTCATTTGGCTTAACATGGGTCAGCCTGTGTGTTTTGAATTAATATTTTTTATCAATTTTTCCTTCATGAAATTACATTAAAAGACTTAAATGTATCTGAATGCTCCAAGAATCATACTGGTGCTTTTGCATTTTTCGCCCATTAACTACAAGTTATGTATGCTTTACTGTAACGCTGAATATTTCCCAAACCATGCCATTTTAGATTAAATACTGCCTCCGGGACAGCCACTGGCTTCCATTCATTTGGAGTGAAAATCAACTTGCAAAGCCTTTATATCTGCTTAAGATAGGTAATCCACCACTGTGGACATATGGTCACCGTTAGTTTTTGATCAGCTACAGTAATGCAGTTGTGAAAACGTTTCCTTGTTTGGAGACTTTCAAACAAACTCTAAGATCTTATGGACGTTGAAAAGAATATAGTGAATTTGGTCTTTCTGTGTAATAAATGGATCTTGATCTTGAATATCAGAGATTCTTTGAACACACCAACAAGGAAGCGTCAAAACAGCACCTGCCCCCCCAAAAAAACTAAATTTGGCAAAAAAAAAATAAAGGCACCTGAATGTTCATTGTGATGAATTGCCTATTTCAAGCCAGTCTTCAGACTAAGAAGGTTGATTTTCAAACTATACTGGTGTGAAATGAAGTCAGTGGTTTCCTGGAAGGTAGAAAAGCAGTCTTAAAGTCTTAATACATATGCTATGCTTTGGAAAACAATCTGCAAAAGTGTAAAGTATATGCATTCTGTTATGCAGAATACTGTGGAGTGGAATAATGATTGAGGGTCTCATTGACTAGACACGACTGCTTTCTCAGGAACTCTGGAAAACAACATCACTTGAACTTCTCACACACTTTCATTCATAACTTTATTCCTACAACCACACAGCTAGATTGGGCTTTGAGTCTCCACTGTCTGTGGGGTTTGTAATATATAATGGCTCTTCGCCTGGTTGGCAAAGGGAGGGAGGATGTTTAGTCGAACAGCTTGGCTGCTGTGGCCTTGCCGTCGTACTTGGAACCTTTTCCATCGAAATCAGAGGGAAGGATGTCAGCGTCAAACTCCTTGTAGTAGTTTTCCAGCTCGTCTCCGTGGACGAACACCTAGAGCAAGGACAGCAGCTGTTAGAGGCCTTTGAGACTGTTTGTATTTTCAGCACCCGACAATCCAACATGTAAATAAGTGGAAATTTAATTTAAGTGTATCTATAATACCCTGAGGTGGGAAGTCTTTATAAACTCAGTGCAACAGAGAGTTAAATATCAGAAAAACAGATAAAATGCTTAAACACACCATAAAGTGGCATTTTGGGGTATTATAGGTAGTTTTTGAGTATTTGAGTATTATTGGAGTCAGCAGCCAACAGTCAGTTCTGCTAATCAGAAGAAACCAGTCCCAGGCCTGCAGCAAACTCTACCAATAAGAAGCACTGTTACATGAAATATGTTAAACACATTATTCATTATAAATGAAATAGAAAAACATAAATCTTCAAATTGGATTCAATCTTTTTATTAAATCCAAATATCGAAAAGCTAAATTAAGATAATTGATGCTAACAATTGTGTACTTTTACTGCTGGCACCATTGTATTTCACAACCGGGTCTGACATTGTAAGTAGTTACAATGCCAGGGAGTGTCTTGTAATGTCATGTCACATCATAGCAGTATTATTTTACATGCAATTTATCAATAAGTTATAAAAGCCCTGCACCGACACCAGCGCGGGAGGTGTTCTCTCAGTTTGGACAGTTTCCTCTAACATGCCTGGATCTCACGCTGAAGGGTGCAGGAAGGCCCAGTCAGAGCCGTCGTCATTATTATTGAATCGTATTTGTCTAACTCACTCTCTCTAGCAGCTTGCTCTTCATTAGTGGTTTGACCACATTGTAGGTGGTGGTGAAGTACCAGGGCTGGTGGATGAAGTGCACAGCTTTAAAACGGGCAGGGAATGAATCCTGGCGAAAAAAGAAAAGGTAAGATGGTTTGGTAATATAACTCTCAATAAAACCTTCACTGAAGAGGAGCCCTGCAGAAAGAAGAAAAACTGTTAAGACTTCCCTTATATTTCTTTTTCTACTCTAGTGCTTTCCTTTACAGCTACTGAACATTTTTAACACCAAGGATCAGTAAAACTTTTGACCACTGAGCAGCTCTTCCTGGTACACTTGAAGGCCTTCCTCAATAGCACCTGGGTGTTATGAGAGGGGAGAGCGTTTTTCTTCACTCTAACCTAAAATCAGACATCAGGAATAATCTACACAATCGTCTGTGAGGAATACTGCAAGAATAAGAAAATAAAAAATGTTTTTCACTTAACTGTAGTATCAAGGTGTGCAGAGTTTACAATCTTTATAAAAGCTTAAGCCATCTGAAATCTTAAACGCAAACTTTTCATCTGCAGTGTTCATGTCTAGAATATCCATCTCTCCCACCCTTTAATCTGCCTGTAGTAATAGACCAGTCCATGAGATGAGTTTAGATTTTCCCACCTGCAACATGTCCACCATCTTCTTGAGCTCGGTGGGTTTGATTCCCGACGCCTGCTGCATGGTGAAGCCCTTGAAGTTCTCAATGATGCAGAGCCCGTTGATTTGAGTCTCCTCGTTCTCCAGCAACTTCTCCAGGATCACACAGTAGGCACGCAGGATCTGAACACACACATGTTTATTGGCTGTTCATTGATTTAAATCGTGCTGATATTTGGAATCATATTTTTGATTTTCTTCTGTTAATGTTTGAGCAAAATGGGGCAATGTGAAAAACAATTATGACGAGATCAAAACTCCCTTTACCCATTGAAATGAAAAGTGAGTTCGGAACCATGCTTTTGCAGGTGCATTGTGGGATATGTGGTCACCCAGAACCACTCACTTACCTCATCAAAGGTGATCTCCTCATAGTCCCAGTTCTCAATGTTAAAAAGCAGAACCACGCGGCCGTATTTGTCCCTGCTCTGCAGGATGCCGGGGTAGCCGGCCTCGATGGTGCTGCGTACGGCCTCTGGGGTCAGATTCTCAAACAGCTCTGGGTAATCCTTCCTGAAGCGCACGTAGCCTTGGTGGAAAGACAGGAACAGATTCTAGGGTCACATCAGGCTGTAAATTTAGCATTTTTTGGTATCAAGTATTGACTGGTCATGTCATCCATTACCAAAATGATAGAGGTCCCTCTGGCAACTATGGAATCATAGCTGTCATTTTAATTGTTATTACACTTTAGAATATTAATTCATACAAAAGCTACATTTTTGTGTTTTTCCTATTAATGATAAAGGAGGTTGGGTCACACTGACTTCAGGAGCTGGTAATGCACCTAAAACTATTTAATCAGTCTGGGTTTCAGTGGAGAGTTTTTGTGTCCTATGATGATCTAAATCCTGTTTCAAAGGATTTTTTCACCCTGGCAATGACAAATGTGTGGGGGAAACACAAAATCACTGCAAAGTTTTAGCATTATTTTGTCAGTGCAAAAATATATTAAATGGTATTAGCCTTCAAAAACAGAACGTGTCATTCAAAGTCAGATTTTTTTTTGGGGGGGTGTAAATTAACTATTGGAGCAGTATGTGTCTGTCTGTCCATCATTATATAATTTACCAGACACCAGACTCAGTCATGTGATATAATTAGTTTGAGATTTTCTGGTGGAAAAAAATTCTGTCAGTCTATTTGGGTCTGCAACTGTTGACTCTCCTGACATACCCTTCATAAGCTCGAAGGCTCTGGGCACGTCGTACTTCCTGGCGCGGATGAAGCGGACTAGCAAACTGTCTGGTTTCTCCCCAAACGTGTCCTGCACCCCCTTGGCCAATTCATCACCTCCATCTGCCTTCTCCTTAATCATTCCTCGGAGCTCCTTCACTGCCGCCACCCGCTTCTCATCCGTCTCATTCAGCTCATCCTTGGCCTGTAGGGGGAGCCAGACCAGACTGTTAGCTCACATTGTGGATAGAATGAGCTTTATTGCCAAGTAGGTTTACACAAAGCAAATTCCTTGTATGTGTAAACCTACTTGGCAATAAAGCTGATTCTGATTCTAGCTTTGGTTTTATACAGTTTAGTGACATACAGTCAAAAAGTAAATGAAAAGTTATGTTTATTAATGTTGCCAGTGAATGATGGATTGTAAGAATGTGCAGGGAGAGCTGCAAAGCACAGAGGAGTACTGTTTGACAATGCTATCTAATCAATTTGGTTTAATCTGACTCTAACTGGCCTGATATTCAGTTCAGTTGATCAGTCCAACCTTGCCTTCATGTTAGCATTCTCTGTGGTAGCGAAGAACTCAAGTTTGCCAAATTTGCCTGCTTTTAACAATTGTTACTGCAGGTGGGTTGTGTCAGCATAGCCAGGCTCTCTTCAGTTGCCTGTGTCTGCTGATATTGCATGATAAACTCATCTCTCTTTTAGAAAAGATTAAGATCAAGAGCCTTAGCTTAATTTCTGGATTTATTCTATAGATACTGTATATAATTTAATACATCAATACTGATATAATGTAATGCAGTGATTAAATTCTTGAACGTAACTATGTTTTGTGTCCAGATTTTTCTGACTTGATAATGGGAGAACATGTCTGGCTACCTTCTGCTTGGTGTGGTCTGGCAGGCTGGCACAGGGTCCAAACACTGGCCCGTGGTCCTTGACGGTGAGACGTTCCAGCTTGGCCCTGAGAGCCTGCTCCTCCTCCGACACCATACGGTAAGTTCCACTCTGAAAAGACAGGGGTCAGTATTAATGTAAAAACAGACGACTTATTAGGATCACAAACATACAGTACAGCTTGGTTGTACACTTACAGGTCTAAGTGTTGCTGTTAATATGTTAAGTTAATATGGTGCAAATTTCCCTCAGGGATGCCAGGATATTGATTACCTTGCAGCTGACACTAGTATTCTGTAGTTCGGTGTAAATTCAGTACATCTTATTTGTGCGCTTGTTGATGTGTCACATAGACGCAACAATTAGCAGCACTGTTGCTGCTAACTTTACCATGTTAACTGAGCTTTCAAGCAACAAAGCTTGGGTATCTTCTATAATTGTTTTACTACTAGTGCCTAGTCAATACCAGATTTAATTTAACAAAAGAAGCTGTTCTTAAATGTTGAAAATTGTCTAAACACAAACAGCCATTTAAGAACTTTGCATTGATGAAGTCTAAGACTGACAAAATGATCTGATTAATAAATAGAAAAGACTACAAATCTGACCAGATATTTGATTCCAACGTAATTTGATACCAAAAAAGTTCTGAGGTTTGATACCCAGTCCTACAAATTGCAACTATAATTAATGGTATTAGTTACACCTGTGCCTTTCCTGCAACGACAGGTCAAAATGTCTGCTGGGACACAGGCCAATTAATGACGTCACAGCAGGTGTTTTGATGGCTGATAGAAAACACCTTCACACCACAACACTGTTTGCTTGTAAGCACAGTAACAAGTGATTTACTTTGTACTCCCTCCTTCTGACTGCTTGTAAATCTGGTGATCTAAGTATCAAGTTTTGTTCTGTCCTTCATTGTCGCTTTGGACAAAAGCTAAATGCTTTGCTATGTGAATATAATTCTCTCACAAGACTTGGTTGTGTGAGGTTTTAAACATATCTAATCCATGTGTGACAAAATGCCTGTCCACCAGTGTTGCAGGAGCATAATCAATAGGCTTCAGTGTTTGATTAATCCCCCTCACATGAGTCCAGGAAAGCCTGTAAATACATGGTAAGGACTGGTAGACGTGAAGCAGGGATCAGAGATTAGCAGCTAAGGCTACTGTAGCTGTTGATGGCATTCATAACAATGGGCTTGTGTGTGAGGGGAGTATTACTCAAGCACAGGCCTTTCCCCCTCCAGTGCCCCTGTTACAGCTCAGAAAGCCATGTAAAATATCAGCACTGATTAGTTCTCTTTGACCAGCACAGTTTTAAGTAAGTAAAAGTGCGAGTACTTACAACCACAGCCATATCTTCTGCTCTTTATATCAGCTTCGTACTGTCTGGAAGAAAATGAAAGGTAATTTGTGATTCACATGAATCTCAGTAAAAAAAAACAATTGACACTCTGTACTCCACATTAATCCCTCTTCATCCCACCCTCTCTGCTATCACAGGGTACCTTGATTCGGCTATATTTAGCACTTGCCCATTCCTGGATGATTTATCAGGAGATTTAAGGTCGAGAGTCTTTTGGTTTCATAATCAACATGCTCACATTTGTTTTGTTCAAGGTTTAAACTCTTTAGGACCATGTTGATAAATTCTGTATAATCATAAATGTTCAGTTTGTATAATTTGTAAAATCAATCAACATAAACCTGAATGTTCCCTTACTGTAAATCTCCCATTAACTAGATTTAAAGTTTAAAACTTTTTTTTTCTCAGAGTGTGTTGTAGCATATGCAGTATCCTGTTGTTCTAATGCTAATTGGTTAATCGACTGACAGACAATTGATCTATTTTGATAATCGATTAATAATTTCTCAAGTAAAAATACAAAACACAACCGAGCTCTAGCCTCTCATTTGTTCGGATATGTGACAGCAAATTTAATATCTTTGGGTTTTAGACAATGGCTCAAACAAAACAAGCAATGTGAAGACGTCACCTTGGACTTCAAAAAATTGGATGACATATTTAAATATATTCACTACAATAAACTCATTTCATAGACCAAAATTATTCATTGATGAAATAACCAGCAGATTAATCAATAATGAAAATTGTTAGTTGCAGTCCTGGCTTAATTTAAAATACACTTAAACACTTTGAGTGGAAAAACTCAAATAAATTGCTACTCCATGTCCTTATATTGAATATAAGTTAGTCAGTTTCCTAGACATTGAAATTTTGGAGGCAGAGGGTTGGAGGAAAGAAACGACGGCCCACCTGCTCTACTGTGTCTCTGTAACATATTTCTAAAGACCACTGCATCACATTTACAGATATCTTTGTATTATAACATAATGCCACTCAGCAGACACTTCCAATCCAAAGCTGCAGTACCATGAGCACTTGCTCACTTGTTGCTCACAGTGGGAATGCAGCTCTGAACCTTGCTTGTGTTATTAGTCCCATGATGCATCTACTGAGCAAGATATGAACAACAACAAGTCTTCACTTAGATTCACATTAGATTTAGCACTTAAATACCTCAAAATATTATATGAGAAAAGTTTGTTTGGGAGTCAAAGCCTAATATCCTTTTTTTTTATTTCATGCCACTTCATAAGAGAACATCAATGTCTCTGGTCAAAATCACTGCTCCATTAACATCAGTTGAACTACAGCGGGACCCAGAAGAGCTGCAGAGTTGCACAGAATCCGAGGAAGAAAAGAGCGTGAAGTGGCACATCAGTAGAGGAGGCCGAGTCTTACCTGAGGCAGATGTGAAGTTGCTGGCAGGAAGTCACAGGGCTCTGTGGGGAGCGAGGTGGACGAGACCTATGATTTGTAGCGTTGGGATTAGTGGCGTCACACCAGATTACATCCGACAGATTTCTTTTTCTTTTTAATCAGCATAAAAGTGGCAGAGGGTGGTAAGAAGCGGGAGGAGGGAGGAAGTGATGGTGAGGGTGTTTGGCCAATGGTGGAGGTGCTCCCATGATTACAGGCAAGGCCAGTGCACATTTTGGATGATGTAATGTTGAGCACACACATTAGGTAAGACGTGGTTTTAGGGGTTGTGGAGGGATTTGATTGCATTCCAAGGAGACTTGGATGGAGTGAAAAGTGACCATTGTGACTGCTGATTCCCAGTTTGATTTCAGTAATGTGATCACTTGGGTGAGAAGAGAGCCTGTATTCGAATGGTCTATTTCACATGTTTAAAGGCATGATGTTGAATGGAAGTTCAGTCTGGTTCTAATGTTTGTGACATTTCTAACGGGAGCAGCAGCAATATTATCTCAATGGCAACGGATACACCCTTCTGTCAATAGGACTGACTTTCTTTAATTTGTTGATTTCTTTACTCTGCAAACAAACGGCTGGGGTTTAAAATATAGTCTCTGTCTCTATATGGGACTAAAATCAATATTCATCACTTAGACAATCCCAGATCCTGATTAGCAGCTAAATCTAATCCCCCAAATATCTGTCTAGGTTTTTGAGATACTGTGGTGATAGAACAACAGGCAAAAACGTACCCTTGTAACAACAAATGTTATACAATATATACATCTAACAAACTATGCATAAACTCTGTCTGTAGCTGCCATCAGGTTTCATGCAGAGTCCATATGCTCTCATTTTTGCAACATGAACAGGCTTAAATTCATTCAGCAACTGGTCAATTAATCAATTAGTCGATCGTCAGAAAACTAATCAGCAACTATTTGATAATCAATTAATTGTTCCAGGCTTTCAAGCAAAACATTTGAGGATTTGCTGCTTTTCTCTGTTTTATATTGTTGTAAATTGAATATCTCAAAGAAAATAATCGTTAGTTGCAATCCTACCCTGCCACCCCACAACCACCGCCTTCTGCCACAAGATTTTGGATTTAGACTTACGTGCATTCATATCAGTAAACACGGACCCAAAACTATACACAAATCCCCGTGATCAGATTAGTTCTCACATACACATTATAGCTCAGCACACAGAACATAATGACACCGTGCACTTGCCAGTCACCTTGATAGTTGTGTTGCTGAGCATGTGCTATTGCGAGCATTAGGAGCTGAAAGCAAAGGTCTATATAATGTGATCAATTCTGTGAGCACTCAGTCTTTACGTCTAATCGCAACTGAGTGCGATTGAGTAAAAAATCTCTAGTTTAATCTCAAGTAATTAAGCAGCAGAGAGGTGTGAAAACAAATTAACAAAGAGCCACTGGACAGTAAATACAACAGGATACTGTAATCATAGTAATTGCTATGGTTTTGCTTAGGACTGTCCCTCAACAGGTTAAGAAAAGTCTACAACCTTTGATTTTAAGATTTCTTTTTCAAGAACAGTGGAAACATTAGCAGGGGCTTAACGGGTATGTATGTGTACGAGGAGAGGCCTCCATTTACTTCCTGTTGTTTCATCTGTAACTGACATCAGTGCCTATCCATTCACAGTTCAAATACACCTTTGTGCAATAATTTACCAAGTAACCCTCAAACACATCCTGCAATCATGGTGGTCAGGTGCCACTGATCATCATGAACATATTCTCGTCATTAGATTCATTAGATCCTATTTTAAAGTATTTCTAGAGTGGACAATTTTGTTTAAGTTGGCAAAGGAAAAACCTACACAAATGTCGGTCCTTTAAGTCTTGTCTAAGATGATGGTGTGTCTGTATATCTGAAAAATTGTCATTTGCTTGTGGGTTTGCATACTGTATTTTAAACACCTGGCTTCAGCTCAAAACTGTTAAACAAAATGTTTTTCAGTGTGCAAGAGAACCACAAAATGAATTTTAGTCCAAACATGTTGGGGCCCTCCATCAGCATAGCACCTTTTAGGCCCTTTCAGGCCCAAATAAATGCTGTAAATTCTTCTTTGCAACAAAGGTACCCAACTGGACCTGAACTGGGGACACCACAACCCCATTGCCAGCATCCCAAACTCCCAGGCCACCAGAACAGCCCCGGGTTTAGTAGTTAATTTAAAACAACCATCTAATTTCTGTAAACTTCACTTATATCCTTAATGTGAGGCCCTGTTGATGTTTGCCTCTTTACTTGCCTCTCCAGGCGGGTTTCTGTACATTCAACTGTCTGTGGACACATTGCTGCAGCCGGTTGTTCTTTTGTGTGGTTGATGTTTGGAAATCAGCCACTTTCCTCTCTCTGACCCTGGTAGTGCTAACGTCACCAACACACGTTTTCCTCCAGATGCAGCGATGAAGGAGCAGGCAGCCGACTAGTAATCTTTTAAATCAGGCCTGATCTGCTCAATAAAGCGATTTGGGGAATAAAATTAGATGGAATTGGTCAACAATGCTACTCTCTGTTCTCTCCCCTATAGCCTGAGCTGTGGGGCCAAGTTCAGGCTTTAAGAGTGTGTGTGTGTGTGCGCACGCTCATGGGTTTGAGTGAGTTTGAGTGAGAAAGAAGCTGAGGCACAAGGACAAAGCCATTTAGAGAGCCATGGAGCATAAAATGTACAGCTCCACCTGCCGCTCACTGTTTTTGATGTTTAGTTAATGTAAGTGAAATTATATACTACAATGCATCATAATCTACTGTCATGCTGACATGTAAACTAATGGAAAACAACCACATAAAGCTGTGCAGCATTTCAGCTCAATGTCTCACATGGATCTAAGTTTTTCAGTCACTGGGATTTAATTGGGAATGCTGGGAGAGAACAAAAACCATAACCGTTAAAAGTGAACATGGTGCTGTTGTTTGACTACATATCTTCCCACTGTAGTGTTGTGTTAAACATTCTCTGCTTTTTGGGGTCAGCCCACCTTTACCGCAGTGGATTTTGTAACTTGATCCAGTGTTTGTGACAGACTCTGACTAGCTGGTCTGGATGATCCTGAAAACGTTTCCCAACACTAACAGAGCCGTGGTTTCATCCGTTAATGCTACTGCTGCTAACAATGCTGCTGTTAATGCTGATCTGGCACTGGATCAAGTAGGACGACCATGAAACCGTAGCTGGAGCTTTTCCTCTGCAAATAGCACGACACATAACGTAATTATCCAAGACTTTTAAAGTGACATAAAAGAGGCACAACTATAAAGACAAACATTTTTAATATGTCTCATTGTGTTTTCATGGTGTTGTCACATTCACTCAAAGTGAAAGTGTTTCATTTTAACATGATGCCATTTCATTGGGACATTAAAGAGCAGCTTACAATGAGAAGTAATGAGATACCACAACACGATTGTTCCAATATAAAACACTTAAGGCCACATATACATGGAGGTAACTGCAACAGTTTAAACATGAAACTGCGACAGTTTAAACTTGTTGCCCCAGGTTTAGTTCTTAAAAATGTGTTTCTCTTTTGCCTTATAGAGAGTGAAAAACATTTTAAAAGCTGCCACTTTTGAGCATGCTCAAAGCAGCCACTTGAGTATTTTTCATGTTCTCATGTGAACAGACATTTGAAAAAACTAACATCTGAAAAATACAGTTGTGTTTTCCACAATAGCTGTGTCTGTGGCCTAACATAAGTCTCATGTCCTATTAAAAGTTAAACCTTTACCTTTCAAGTAAGATCAGATACTGTTAAGAGAACTCCAAACTCTGCATATCATAAGTTAATAACCCCAAACTTTTAAGAACACCAACACTTATCACACTATAAACATAATCAAGTCTGTGACAACCAACTTGACAACTAACAACTGCTGGCAAATATCTGGTATCACAGCAACAAATATGCTGTTAGGAACTCCAAACATGTTTAACATGTTTAAAAGTAATAAATTAGTGTTTCCATTCAATAGTTATTTTCCCCAAAGTGATACAGTACATCTTCTTATATGAGACAATGCAGATAATCTTGTCACATTACCCCCCAAACTGACCCATTTTGGATTTACTTCTCTAATTACTTTTCACCCATACTTGCTATACTGTCAAGATGTTTTTCATTCACATTATTTAGTTATCTGAACCTGCTCCGACTGTGTACTGTACATCACCATGTAATAGGGATCTGTTGAGGTATTTCCCACACATGTAATGAACACTCTCCTCTCATTGGCTGTCAGCTATGACATCATCTGGCCAGTACTCGTCCTGCATGTAGTGGTTTGAGGAGGCGAAGCTTGGCTCGTGTGGGGCGTCGTCCCCCCTCAGCTTGTTCTGCAGCTCCTGCTCCCACTCGCCCTCCACCAGCTTGTAGAGGTCGAGAGCGGCCTGAGCGTCCTCCAGCGAACAGTGACCCCTCCTCCCCACCTGGGCAGGGAAACACAGACACGGCAGCATGGTTAACAACAAATCAAACTGCACTCTTACTGGGAGCAGACTATAAAAATACCAACTACAATGTAGTCACATGTACATATAATCATTATAATCAAATTGTGTACCAACTACAGCACGACCAATACTGGATTTTTGAGGCCGATACCAATATTGCAACATGAAAGTTAAATTGATAGTATAAATAACATGCTCTGCCAGATGTGTGGAAGTGTGCTGAATCATCAAAAGCAAAAGGCAAAAATCACAAGCAGGACAGAACTCCAATTGTAACAGGCGGCAAACTGCCAATATTTGTTTTTTAATACAAATTTTTTTTGATAGGAATTTCTAATGTGGTTATTTAAGAACTGTGACCAAGATATGTACTGAGCAGCGCATCACAGTTGAAAAATAAACTTGTCAGTGCTTTCTGATGGACAAACATCACGGTGACACTTTCTTAATTACATCACATATGCCTTTTGTTTTTATGTACTGAAATGACTTGTTACTTATCAGCCGATATGCGTTGATACAAATATATCTGATTGGATAATATCGCTCTATGATTCTGGCCATGACAATGTGTCAGTTGGGTTTCAGCATCCACTTTACCTTAAACTTACTCTTCATTTTCAGATATTAAATTTCCCCCCTAAATGCTTCTCCTTTACCCAGGAGGAGCGTACACTTGTTGCCTTCAACAAAAGCAGACATAATGGCTTATGGCTCACTGAGCAACTGGTTCATGAGTCCATGACTTGTCACGGAAGCTTTCTGTGGTCTGCTGAGGCTGTTGTCAGTGGAAAATATTTGACTGAACAGAGTCCCTTCTGTTTGATTCTGAGGGACACCAAATCCTTACATCTCTGTTACATATTTCTGTTATAAAGCTCTTTGATGTACTGCACAGCCTGTTTTTGATCCATTACTGGTAAGAATAAGATAAATACACCAGCAAAACAAAATAATTGCATGAGAGCATGTGAGAACCAATACAAATCTCTCTTTACAAGTGTTTTAGTTAGAAACATTTTCTTTACAACTTGGATCATACGCTCTAACAGTTCAAGTAGGCAAGAAATCTTAATGCACATGATTGAGGTACCTTTTAGTAGTTTCAATGAAAACCTTATCATTAAGTAAATAATATGCGAGATAATATGGGGATATGCAAATTTAACTGGATAAAAAATAGTTTTCCATTTCTTGTAGAAATAAAATCACATATTTACAGTGCATGAAGTCTCTCATGAAGTCTCACCTGTATCCTCCTGTTCAGCAGCTTATTGGCCAAGATTTTGAGGGAGGGACAGCGTTCGCGGGGGAAACCAGCCAACCGGCTGAGGAGACGTGTCGTACAGGTGTCCCTGACCATGTGACCTGGATGGAGCATGTCCAACGCCTCAAAGTCGTTGTAGATGGCGTGGCCAACGACCACTTTGCCCTCAAGTATACTGAAGATCTACAGGAGAGAAGCAATGCAAGTGCAGAAGAGGACAAATGTAAATTTACCTGGCGTTACTGATCATGAATAATTTGGCGTGTCAGTTGGGCTGAGGGCGTATTTGGTTTAAACAGGACAGTTTTGACGCTGACGGACTTGACAGTTCAATCCACTTTGACATGTATATAATGGAGCCTTATGTATGATTTAAATTTTATAGACAGCACAGAAGGTATCTTAAACACAGCCAATATTTCCCAGACTCCTCCTCAGGAGGAGCTGGATTTGTACTTTCCTGTGCTACCCATTTAACCTGCACTACAGCTTCAGTTTTTCTAGACAATACCTCACTGTTCAGTCATTTTATGTTTGTATTGTGATATCTAAGTCAATAAACTACCTAACTACGCCTTCACCCAACGTCAGACATTATCTATTTATATTCACTGGCTATGCAGACTTATTCATTGTACACTTCGTAAAAACAAAAATATTTAGAGAGGAGATAAGAGAATCAGTCAGTAGATTTCAGATCCAAAAGCAAAGCGGGCCTCACCTCCTCCCTAGCCTGAGTGAAGGGGGTGGCATTGTGCAGGTGATGCCTCCTGATACCACTCCAGCGAGTCCTGTAGTCTGTGACGGGCTGACACGGTCGGACATATTTATCATACAATATGTTGCCATGATAGTCCAGGATGCTGCAGCGTGCCAGCTCACTGCAGCGCCCGCCAGGCCCCGTCCCCACCATCTCACAGTCCAACGCCACCACTGTGGTCGGGCACGAGCTGAGGCATGGTGAACTCCGACCACTGGCCGGAGGACTGGCCTCCGAGGCGAAACCACTGTCCACCTCCCAGCTGTTGCTGAGGGCTGTGACTAAACTGTGGTGGTCAGAAGCTTTAGGCTCAGACACAGAGAGTCCAGGTTTAGATACATCAGTGCTCTTGTTTTCAGAGTTCAGAGTGCTTTGACTTTCCTGGTTTTTGTTGCTCGATTTAGCTTTTTTGACCACTTTATTTGAATCCAGTAGTTCGCTGTGGTTGTCCATTCTTTTCCTCTTCATGTTGCCGATTATTATCTTCTGCTGGTGTTTCTTCCTGGCTCTTGCGTTATCCATGGGGCGATTTGCACTATTTGCACAAATACTGGTAGTTGCTGAGAAGCCCCCACAAGGTGGCTTTATTCCTTTTTGATGGCTGTGCCATCATCAACCAATGAAACCTGCCTTGCAGTCATTTCTGAGGAAATAACACAAAACGAAAACATCCATTAGGAAAGAAAGGTGATCCCTACTATTCAAGAATGACTATTTTTAAAATCTTAAAGCTCTGAAAAAAAGGTTAGCATTGTACCTTTGTTACTGGGGCTGTTGCATAACCCTGGTTCTTATCTCACTGTGTGTACATGCAGTGTGAGGGCAACATACAAAAAAAGTACATTGCTAATGAGACCACATTTGGCCAATAAAACAAACTGACATTAGATACAATCTAAAGGAGCGTTTTTATAACTCCTTTATTTTACAACCCACATAACATTTCGCAGACGTGGTCATGCAGAAATATCACTGACTTGAAGGGGCAGGTGATTGACAGCAACACATAACACGCAAATCCTGTAGCAACAAACAGACTATATTGTCTGCTTGATGAATTAAAAAAATCTAATTAGCCAATTAATCGTTATATATGAAAGTAAGAAATATCAGAGGGGCACTATTCCGAGATATTCCACGCAAACACATGCCATTCTGTCTTACAGTGACACCAAACTCCATTCAAAATTCCGGCAGTTTAATATTAGTTTCCTTGTTGGTAAATATACTGTAACGTTACTTAGACTACGCTCGTAAATCCTGCATGTGAAAATGTATTTAATAATTTCTAGACGTAAGTTAGTATATGTGCGATCTACCAAATTCTCGTTCACAGCGAACGTGGGTGCCTGCCTCGTCGAGCAGGGAATAATGGGCAGCGTGTGACCAAACTATCACTAGAAAAAGCTTACAATTATTTACAAATACGTGATTGGTGAGTTGTAATTAAGCCGAGCTGACCACTGGCCCTTAAGGGTTCAGAAAAAGTGGGGACTCATTTTGTAGTGTTTAACTGCTTTTCGTTAGCAAAGTCTGTAACTGTAACTGCCAGATATTTCAATGGAGTTTGGCGTTCCGTCCTGGAACATCAACTGACATTTAGCTAGCTAGCTGAAAAGAGCCACGTCAAACAAGACACTAAACAGCATTCCTCGAAGAAAACTATCCCGTGAGACTAAAGCGAAGATATAGACTTGTTCACAAAAAACACAAGAGAACAACATACCAATAAAAACAGAATTAATCATTTCTACGTTACCTTCTCCAGCAGAGCAGCACGTGTACAGTAAGAACACGCCTGGACAAGTCCACTCTGCTCGCCATCTGATTGGCTCTTTCTCTTCCTCGTTTATTTTTTGACAGAAAGCGTTCAACTGCCAAATACCTGCGGAGTCGCCGCCTACTGGTTGGATGCGCTATTGTCCAAAATAATTATGTTTCAGAAGTGCAACATTAGATCTTAACCAACTCAGATTGTGGCCACAGACACGAACAAGTGACACATTAACAATTTTTAAAATTATCGAACCAAAGCCGTTAAATGCCTGAGGTTTGGTGCGTTCACATACACGGGAATATAATTGTGGTGTTTGGTGTGTATACAGTCTTGTGTGCCACAGAATCTCAGCTGTACCTTTCACCAAAAACCCACAAACTTGTAACTTACTGGGTTATATACACAATGCCAATTTAAACAAGTTTCTTCTTGAAGTTTGACTAAGTGTAATGACAATCTTACATTCTGCTGTTTTTTAGCATGAGGTGTTGGGTCTAATTTCTAATCCGCAGTTTATTATGTTGTAGAACAAGCTCTTCCTGTACTTAAGTGACAATACATTTAATACTGTAGAAAATCTAGTATGTTGCATTGTTTTGTACTATTATGTTACGATGAGATTGTCTTTTTTTCTCTTGGACCCCAAATTGTTTGTATAATTATCTGCAGACCAAACTAAATAAATTTCAATCTAATTTATATGACAAGTGCTAATTTTTTTTTACTGATTTATCGATTGACCCAAAAATTAATCTTCAACAATTTTAAATAGCTGAATAAGTGTTTAATTTATTTATTAAGGAAAAAATTCATAAAATGTAAAGCTTCTAAAATGTGAGGATTTTCTACTTTTCTCTGTTTTACATCATTATAAGCTGAATATCTGTAGGTTTTGGACTGAAGGTTGAACAGAACAAATTATTTAGATTCTGGGAACTTGTGGACATTTTTTTTTTTTTTTAAACCATTCTGACATTATATAGACCAACTGATTAATTAAAAAAACAAATAAAATAATAATAAATAATAAAATTAAAAAATAATAGTTCAGCAACAGTTGATAAAAGGCAGCATGATAAAATATTTATAATATAATATTTAAATGAGATCATACAGTGCATTTTGGTTTTGTGGGCCATTTTATTTCACAATCCTTCCAAATGTACAAAAACAAAGACGTGTTACAAAAAGAAAAAAGAAAATAAAAGGAATTCACCATTACCATTATCCCCTGTGACGATGACAACAACAAAAACCAAAGCGACATGACTGGAGAAACCAGTGGTGGTCAAACCAAAGTGCATCAGCCTGAGGTGTGATAGACAGACCAGGGGAAATAAAAATCAGAATTTTCAAAAGTTGTCCCCTCTTCCCTAAAAATTTGTTTTTGTTTTTAAACATCGGGCAGGCCCTGGCCACCACCTCTCCACCTTCCACAGTTTCCCCAGAGCAGCTGAGGACCTAAACGGGAGCGCCGCGTCTTTTTGACTTGGCTTCAGAGCATTCGGTAGTTCACTAAGAGAGTTGAATATAATTTAGTTCTTTCTT
Source organism: Siniperca chuatsi (assembly GCF_020085105.1). NCBI lineage: Eukaryota > Metazoa > Chordata > Actinopteri > Centrarchiformes > Sinipercidae > Siniperca > Siniperca chuatsi. The sequence goes on along the minus strand of NC_058045.1, from coordinate 3,867,260 downwards.
TGCATGGATTTCCCCAATCCTCTTCCTCCTGTTGTGGGTGTGTATGTGTGTGTATGTGTGCGTGGGTGGGTGTGTGTGGGTGGGGTTGTTGAGTTCCTGTTAGGAGCTTTTATAGCTCTGACTTGTCGTCCTTCTTCTTCTTCTTCTTCTTGGACTCCTCCTGCATCACTAAGGGGTTGGTGGCCTCCTTCTTCAGGTAGGAGATGAAGTCGCTCACCTCGCGACCTCCCTGAAACATGAGCGGCGAGACGGGACAATTAGCAGAGTGGATACAAACTTCCACTGAATTCACTTTGTTATAACCATCACTCAAGCCGATACTTGCCTCGTATTTCTTTGGGCTCATCTTTTGTCCAGCGGGGGCAAAGTACAATGTGGGGAAACTGGAAAAGCAAAGGTTGAGTAGATAAGAATTAATATCATTAACATGTCACCTAATATCTGTAATCACACTGACCAAGATGCCAAAAATGACTTATCCAGAGTTCACACAGCCACAAAACATAATTAACTTTATAGCCCGACTGATACAGGATTTGAGGCCGATACCGTGTCAATATGTGTTATGTGTGAAAAAAAATCCAATAAACAATATATCGGCTGATTGTAATTTAAAAAACAAACAAACAAAACAATAACACATACCGATAATACGATTTTTTTTTTTAATTTTTTTTTTTTAAAGAATTGTGACCAAAGAAAAATACTGAGCTGGACGTTTTACAATTGGGAGAAAAAAAAATAATAATAAAAATCAACTCGTCAGTGCTCTCTGGTGGACAAAATATGTGATGAGTCACTGTTTCTAAATTACTTCTAACCTAATTTCTGTGCTGCAATTTCTTGTTACTTATTGGCCGACATATATGCAGATATTGAATCGATATATCTGCCTGGCTGTTTTATCAGTCCAGCTCTAATTAACTTCCACGTCTTTCAATGACTCTTGTTTGGTGAGATTAAAGAATTAAATAAAAAAGAAAATGAGAACATGATGAGGTGTTTTTTGGTAAGACTTGTTGGCCATTATTGGGAAGTATCTCCTTTCTTCCCTCCTCGTTATCCTGTCGAGTGAATGATCAGAGCAATTCTCCACCACACAGTTTCTAAGGGATGTGGTGAGCAGTGTTGATGAATTTGGGTGTTATATTTTCAAAATATTATGTTTCTATAATTCACAAACCTTCAAGGTTTTCCCAGGCTTAAGAGAAGCCTGAATATTACATTGAAGTGACTCATAACTCACCCGCTGACTTCATATGGAGATGGCACATCGTTGGCTGTGGCATCCATCTTGGCAATGACGACGTTGGGATCATCAGCAAGCTTTAAGAGCAGAGGAGAGAAACTGTTAACGGTTTGCAAGCTAGTTTACAAAATCTACTTCTAGAGAGTCTGTACGTTTTGTCTGGTCCGTCTTTGGGTTGGACCACACAAACCAACTTTTGACTTCGTGCCAGTAAAACAGTTGAAGCATAAAGCGGTTTGTATGGGTTATAGAACTATGTTTATATTCTTTTACATACAAAAGTACAGAACTGAAATTAGTGACAGACAACAGGTCCCTCCACTCTTCCACCTCAGTTTCTTTCTGTCAAGTTGTTGTTTAATCTGGAGTCTATTCCAGAAAGCAGGTTCAACAAACTCTGACTAACACTGAGATGGGAAACAAAAGTTTTCAGTTCCAGAAGTGAGTTCTATCAACAACTGAGTATGTTCACTCTTTAAGCTCATGCATGAGGACTATAAAAAAGCCGTCATCAATGGAGCTCTGACACAACAACTCACCATGGCAACAGGTAAATAAAAAGGCAGAGCCTCCATTTTAATCCAGTGGACGTAAAGATAATGCATGCAGACTGTGCACATTTATCATTAAAAAGAAAAAGAGCCCGAGAGCGGGGGAAAGTGTCAAGTTAACAAAGTTTTATTCAGTCTTCCATTAATTCATCATTTACCAGACTTACATTTCCTTAATGGATGATGAATTGGTGGATCTGACTGTATTAGGCCATAGCCTACATTACATGTGAAATATATTAGTTCAGCTTTAATGTGACAAAACACAGGGGCCAGCAACTGAAGGTGAAAAATGTAGTTGAAGATTTAAAAAACATTATAGGCTATAGATCAAAGACAGAGACACAACTGTAAGCTCACAATCTGATCCAGTAATCATGTCTTGGGTGGTTTGCACTTGAAAAGGCGTTTAGGTTCAAATACAGTAGATTTTAAAACTGTATACATCTATTTGGATCAACAGCATTCTGCTTTATTTCAGCTACGTCAACAAATTTCGTAAATTTAAACACAGTCACTGAAATGCTGTTAAAACACACACACACACACACACAAAACCCCCACCTCACTTTCAAACCACATCCTGCAGCTGCACCACTATACTGCTCACTCACAAACACAACAATCTCCAATATTACAGGAATTATGTTCCACCAGTGCAACCAATCACATCATGAGTGATAATTATTCATTGATCCTACGTGTCTAAAGCTTCATATCGTTTTTTATAATTTAAACTGAGATTAAACAATATGTGCAATAAACATTTTAGTGGAGCTGCTCTAACTGACAGCTGTCTTGTGTGCAGTCAGTGTTACAAAAACAGGAGGACATGCAGAGGTTTTATTCTGAGCTGACTTGATGCTGTGTAATATTTAAATGTGAGCGCTGTTCAAAGAAATGACAGCGCATAAAAGCAGTGACTTTAGACAGTCTTGAGAAACAAACTAATATCCAACAAGGATTTTGATTCTGACAGTAAACCTCCTTAGCGGAGGGATGTGCTTGGATAGCGCACTGATACGGACTAAATCAATGAGAAAATTAAAAACAGCGTGTCTGGCTCTGTAAGAGGGACGGGGCAGAGAGAAACTCAGCGAGTAGGCTAGAGTCACAGAGTCCGTTACTGCAGTAACTGACCCAGAGTTTAAGTTACCTCTCTTCCTGGAACGGAAAACCCAGAGTTTCCCTCATCTCGACGGGTAACAAACTCAGTTTTCACTAAATCTGTTTTCTGGAATAGACCCCAGGTCTCTTATACTAAGTTTGTGTAAACACTTTTCTACAAGCCTCTCTTTGGTTATGGTCTTTAAAATGCTGCTTTTATTCAGAGTATTATTTTAATCTGATAAACATTGCAATAGCAGTAGGTTTGGAGCCCGTTCCCTCACCTTCTCTCCCAGCTCGTTGAATTTGGGCTCCAGGTTCTTGCAGTGTCCGCACCACGGAGCGTAGAACTCGATCAGCACGTCTTTGCTGTCGTCATTGACGATGGAGTCGAAGTTCTCAGCCACCACAACCTGAATACAAACGACAGACGTCACCAGTTTGCTCATTATGGATTGATGAGTAGCTTTTTCTTAACTGAGTATTTTTTCAAGATGGTATTTTAAGTCAAGATCGCTGTGACTGTAGTGTTACATCTGTTGCAAACCACAGTTTTTGTAGGCCCTCAACAAGAACAGCATCTGATCCGGGCCAGTAATCAAAACTATATAAAAATGTGAAGGCAGCATTATGCTATTAAAATGTTAAATGCTTAAATTTATACATAGCCATTTATACATAGGAGAATTGATAGCTGCTACGCCAACCAATTGCTATATACACATTGCTTTCAACTGCCGGTTTTATTTTCACAACTCATTTGCTAGCCTATGATCACAGTACATAACCCGCATTATTAAACACACCGTAACTGTTCTGATTCAGGCTTTATCTTTTGTGACTACTTGTTTACTCTGGCTAGTCCTTGTTAGGGTGTTACACATATTAAGTAGAAATTAAGAATCTTCCTGGATGTTTCATGTCCTCTTTTAAATATCTTCTTAAAACTCACTTTTATCTTATTGCTGTTTCTTAACTGATGGTATTAGTTGTTAAATTATTTTCTTGTTTTATAGATCTTATGCTTTTGGATCTTATTATTGACTTTTATTATTGTAAAGCACTTTTTAATGTTTTTGAAAGGTGCTATATAAGATAATAAATATTATTATCATCATCACCACCGCACCTTGACAGGTCCGTCGTTGTTTTCTGGGATGGGTTCTGATTTGAGGTAGCGCTTCAACTTGCCGTCAAAGTAGTCCTGCAGGAAACGCTCCAGAGCTTTTCCATCACGACTGTTAGGAGAACAAATATAGGACTTGTTTAAGTAATCTGTAGGGAAACAGAGTGTTTGGGGAAACACATGCAGAATCAATTTATCATTATTATTATTATTATTATTATTATTATTATATTAAGTTTTCACTTGGATTGGAAGCCATTAATAAGACTCTAATGTACAATTTCTAATCACTCAGCTCCTACAGGCAAATTAAATTGAGTAACTTGTACTGTATTTCTGTTCATTTAGCAGTATTCATCTCTTCTACAGATCTGTCTGGTACCATGTGACTATTGTAAAAACCTATAAAAACTCACATCACCAGAAAATGTGATTTAGCTTTCCTGCTTCAGTTGCTGATGACTTCACCAAACCCCAAAATATTGCCACTGTGGCCCACATTATGGCACACTGAAAGATTTACCTGGATGGAGGGTTGACTGTCGTAATAAACGTGATTATAACAAACTCAAAATGTCAGCACTGAATATTATGAAGCCACATCCCAAAAACATTAGACAAGCACGAAGTGATAATTCACTGAATTACAAAGTAGCACTTCCTTAGTATTATTAAACCTCATTATTTCAACATTCTTTTAAAGTCAACTAGCTATCCAAAGGTAGAGTGTGTGTATAATTAAATGATTACCAATGTGTATGCTATGTGGGGTCAATTCTGATGATGAAAAATAAAATAAATAAATAAATAAAATAGCATTTGACTCGACTTACGAGAACTCCTCAGTCATGGCGTATTTGTCTCCCTTGGCAGTACGGAGGGTCACCACAGGCAGTTCTCCTGAGCTGCCATCCAGGCCGAACTCAGACACATCATGGCTGAATATGTTCTTGTTGGCCACGGCAAAGTTCAGCTTCTTGCCCTGATCCAGGAAGCCCTTAGCCACCTTCATCACCCTGTAAAATGTTAGTTTGGTCTGTGGTTAAAAGCCATGCTTTGAAAATGACAATGAAAGTGGCATCTCAAATCAAAGGCTGTATTTAGGGAGTGAAAAGTTTAGGTAAATCCAACTATGGACAAACACAAGACAAAATTGAGTTCAGCTAAGCATTTGCAGCAAAAAATAAATAAATAAATAAATAAAAAAAGCTTTCATCTCCATATTGTTTCTTAAATTGTGGTTAACTGCCACAGAGGAGACACCGTGTACTTGTGCTTAAAAAAAGAAAAAGAAAAAAGTCACAACAAGCATCTGAGATTTGAGCTCAAACTGAAAGTCAACAGCCACTGCACAGGACTGAGGAAAGAACAACCCCGGGGCGAGATTAGAGTAAAAAAAAAAAAAAAAGTATCGATACTTCAGATACATTTTCGATACCATGTGTTTAAAACGATACGACATCAGTTAATTTAGTATTGAAAGTATCGAAGCTATAAAAAACAAAAACAGATCTACGATCAGACTTAGAATCCAAAGCACAGATGAAACAACAGGGCAGAAAATCACCTAGTCCTTAAATATGTGTTCAGAGACCTTTTCTGTACCAACACTGTGCAGGTTAATAAAAAATAGTATCCTAATTTGTGTGCCTAGGACTTTTTCTATTTTTGCCGTGGTATCGAAAGAGGTATCAAGTATCGTTTTTTTATACTAGTATTGTATTGAAGTTTAAAATTCTGGTATTGTGACACCTACCTGTTCCTCCAGTAGTTGGAGCCCTTGGGGTTTTTGTCATAATCAACATCATAATAAGCCACCAGCAGGTCTTTCCCCCTCAGCTGGTCTTTGTTGTCATCTGTCATGTGGGGGCAGATTCCAAAGCTGAGTTGAAGAGAGAAAGTAAGAATAGATCCGTTAACAAAAGCTATACTCTTTTAGCCAGCTATGGACAACCACAGTGATACAGATGGTTTACAGCAGTGTAAGTGCAAACATTTGTTCTGATCACACCGTTCACATCTTTCAGAAAGTCTCCACAAAAGTTTAAATACGCTGAACATACTGATGTTCTGCAGTTAGTCTTAAGACAAGAGATGAGGCTGGAGCAAAGCAAAAGTAAATAGGGATAAAGAATACAGGAGTCTCATCCGCAAGCTTTGTCACATGACTGTTGGTGAGTGGGAACGCTGGTAAACCACATGTAGATGAGACATGTGTACAACTACTGTAATCTTTTATTTTAGTCAAATACGTGTGATGCCTGCCTTTAAATTAACTAAATGTAAAGTCACTTATCACACAAACCTGGCAAAATATACAGAAAAAACTGCAAAGTGGATTCACTCCTAAAAATAATAAATTAATAAATACAATATAAATCTAAAGTGGCCCTTAAAGCACAGCAAACAAAAACAGCATGCTAGTGGTTTAATACCTTTGTGTTTTTAAAGCTTACTACTGAACACTATCAAAAAAAACAAAAAACAAAAACAAACAAACAAAAAAAACATTTAACAACCTGGCCACATCAACTCAGATGGCATAAGCCAACTAAAATGAGCAGGCATTTCTGGGAAAGGTTAACAGGCAAGCCAGTTGGACACAAGTACCCATGTATCTCCAATCATTAATTTTTCATTATACTGAGTTGAAGAGAATGATCCTCTTTCAACTGTAATGCCTTCAACAAACACAAAGGCATCGCTCTGATTCTCTACAGTTTTATTAGCACAGTTTCAGTCCATGCCTCAGATAATGGTCCAGCCACGATGAGCGACAAAGACTTATTTTTCTAATCAAACAGAATCACTCAGTTATCTTATTAACCTCCAAAATGTCACGACACCAGATTATAAAGTCCAGTATTTGTTCATGACAAGTACCAAACACTGTTCGTTACAGCCTACAGTAAATGTATGCATTTCCCTGATTTATTTAGCCATACTCCCGGAGCTGAGAGAGAGCTGGCTGTTTGCAGAGTGGACACCTCACCTACTGCACAAGGTCCTGTTGGCACTGGGTCATGTATGTAAATATGTGCTGTTACTATGCAAGACAACTACGTTTTACGACTGCCAACAAGAACAACTACTGTAAATGTATTGTGCTTTGCAAATAAAAAGAAATCATCATCTCTGCTGCCTAACTGGAGCATAAGTATAAGGATGTTAGATGATGGGGCATGGACTGAGATAACCGTCCTCACTCAAGAAAATCAACACTCACATGTTGTCCTGGATGAACCTCTTGATTTTGCTGCTGGTGTATTTGTCCTCGCTGAATTTGACGGAGCTGTCTTCGAACTTGTTGTTGAGCCGTGGTGGGCGGAACAGGATGACTCCCCTTAAAGCAAAAGCAAAAAAAAAAAAAAAAAAAAGGACATGTCACTGTAGTCTTGCTGCACTAACAGCTGATATCAAATGTGTAAGGAAGCAAGTTATTTTGACTCTTTTGCAAATATCTGCTCCCATGGACTCATGTCAAAGCCAGAATGACCAGTAGGCCAGAAAGAGCTACTTACTCTCCGTCAATGTTGAGGCTCTGGAGGAGAGCCTCAGAGTTGGTGTGGGCGAAGCGGTAGTTGTCCCTCAAGGCGCTGGCTGCCTTCATGAACTCCGTCTGTGCTGTGCTCTGGCCATCAGCAAAAAACCCTGGGAAGGAAAAATTAATCATGTTCAGATCAAGATGCAATAGCCATCGTCCCATTGCAAACTTCACCAATGTTGTCAGCAAAATACTACATTGCAATGATATCCGAACAATGGTTGATTATGTGGGACAGTGACTTGTCACTGCAGTCAAAATTTTCCCAAACTGGGCTCAAGTTAATATCCCATGCTTATTCATATTACTGTAACTCACCAACAACACTTGCGTCTTGGTCTGAAATGAACTTCTGCAAGTCTGCATCAGCCTTGAGCTCCACAGAAGCTGGGCCAGCTTGCTTCTTAAGGAAACTGACGATCCCATCTACAGAGAGCGAGAGGATAGCAGAAGAACAACACAGAGAGAAGAAAAGATGGAGAGAGGCAGAAAACATAAAGATGACCATGAGGTGACAGAAATAAGCAGATATAAAAAAAAATGGAGTATTTGTGCAAGGTTGAGAACCTTTAAGACATTTGAGACAGGTGTACACGTAAAATCACATCATAGGCAAATACCTGCAGTTCTGGGACCATCATAAGGACCAGATTCCTCTCCATCTCTGAAGATCTTCAGGGTCGGGTAGCCACTGACACCATATTTGCTGCATGTGTTGCTGTTGGCTGTGCAGTCAACCTAAGGGAAAAGAAAATGATTCACTTTCTGAAGAGGCACTGAGAGTACTACAGTGCAGAAAGCCACACTAAAGTGCACAAAGTTAAGTGAACTGCATTATGCAATACCTTGACCAGAGAGACAATCCCTTTCAGACGTGTGGCGGCTGCCTCGTACTCAGGTGCTAGCCGTTTACAATGGCCACACCTAAAGGACAGAGGATATGGATCAGTTAAACAAATTACACTTAAGCTGTATTCAGGTCTCAGGTTGGCGAAGATCCTGAGGGAGGGCTAGTGTGGAATTTGATACATCTGATGATAAACTGGAACCAGTTCATTTTTGCTTAGATAGTTACGTTTCCGCTCTAGATAAAACTAAAAGTCCTATAAACTGTTTAACTTCAACATTTTAACAAATACTCTCTTGATTAACTTCAAATCTATTCAAGTTTGGCACAGTGGTTCCACGTCACAGTTCCTCTGGACCAATCAGAGGTGGACACCAAAACTTCCCTGGCCAATCAGAATGTTACAACAGCGAAACGACACACCCCTAACTTCCTTATAGCCTCATTCGCACGTAGTTTCCATTGAAAAGGATTCAAAGCAGTTATAAATACAATACAATAAATAATTGTCTATAATGTTTCATGTACTGTCAAACTGTGGCTGTCTTTGAATCAATGGTCCATGTAAATGTAAATAAAATAACAAAAAACCCCAATACAGCTAGTTGGTTTACACCTTTCCGCTTCTAGCTAACATGCTAACGTTTGGTCACTTGCCAATAAACCAAACACAATTTGACACTACCGACTCTGTTAATGTTAGACGCAAACAGAGATGCAGTTTGCAATTTATACAACAAATTATATACTTTAAAAAAAGATCCATTACAGTGTTATAAGTTGTGCAAGTGAACGTCAGTTAGCTGACCTGCTCACCTCGAAGCAAGTAAGCTAGCGTTGGCTTATTTAACGATTGCAAACAAGTATTCTACACAAAACGTTAAAAGACTCACCAAGGCGCAAAAAATTCCACAAGTGCGAGCCCATGGTCTCCAATCTTGCTTTCGAAATCATCATCCGTGTAATCAAGCACATCACTGGCCCGGGTGAACCCGGCAAGAGCGGCCAAAAAGATCAGTCTAAACATCGCACACCGCACTAGTTAAAAGTCGTCTTCACTTTTATGTTAAACAAAAAAAAAAGTTTGAATTGCAAATTGTGTCCGTGGCAGCCCCTCTTCAGCGCTTCGGCGACGTGAAACCCAAGGCTGCAAGCTCCTCGGACAGGGCCTGATGCAGACTAGTCGATAGAGAAAGAGAAAGGGACCGAGGCGGTGAAGATGTTCAGGCAGGCAGCGGGACCGCTCCTAACCACAGTGTGGCAGCCTCCTATTGGTCTATCCAACACGTCACTCTGCTTCGGTCAGCCAATGAAAAGCAGGCAACGAGACTTCATCCTGTCAGAACCAATCACAACTTGACAAAATCAAACCACCTTTCTCATACGCGGAAGTGATTATGTTGCATGACTTTTTAATGAACTGCAAACAACTCTAAATGTGTCGATTACAGTAAGTTAATTTATTTAATATGCCATGTACATACAAATGCCCAGCCCATGGATTTATAATCACCAAAAATGCCGTTGCAGTGGTGAAACATTTGTCAGACTCCTGTCTGATATAACTTCTCTCATGTAACATCAGAGTAGAGTAGAGTAAAGCTTAAATGTCCCTAAGGAGCACTTTGGCTTACAGACATCCGTCAATAATGACACATACAGAGAAGTACAGGGGGGAAAAAAACAAACAAACAATACAATTAAAAAGTGCTCAAGTACAAAGGTTAACACCGACTTCACTGTTGTCATTGTCACTAGTCACCAAAAGAATCTAGCCCATGTCATGGGTGACACAATAAAGTCCAAGACTTGTTTCCATTGTGGTCCTTAAAGCAAGGAGAGTTAAGATCCAGGCATCCAAGTGACCTGGTGACATCATACTTCCAACAAACCAACACAATAAATACCTCTATCTTCATATATTAAGTCACTCCAAGTCAAACAACAAAAAAGAAATTATAAAAAGTTACATACAAATTATAATTAGGATGATAATCACTCTCAAGTTTCCTGTAAAATATAATTTGACCTTTTTTTAAAATTGTGGACGCTTTTTTTTTTTTTTTTTTACTGTGCAAAGGTAATATATTCCAATTCCTGGCACCAGAGAACATCAAGGAACAGGCACACATGTTGGTATTGGATAATTTTCATAATTGAATAATCTGCTGATTATTTTCCAGATTAATCAATTAATCGTTTGGTCTATAAAACATGTGACACAATACACACAATACAACACAATTTCCTAGAGGCCAAAGTGATTTCATCAAATGTCTTATGTCCACACAGAGATATTTAATTTACCATAATGTTAAGACAAGTCTCACAATAGAGAGAATGTTTGGCATTTTTGCTTGAAAAATTACCTAAAGAATGAATCGATTATCAAAGTATTTTCTGATTATTTTTTGTCGAGTGATTAATCGACTAATCACGCAGCTCTAGTTGGTATCAGCAAGCAGAAGTCGGCCCCCACTAGTTCTAGTGTGGTAGTTATGAGTTCCCCCAACACCAGTCTGCATTGGTCAAATTTAGCTTACTTCACACTGATTATATTTTGAGATCTTCATTCAGCCAGACTGGCAGAACTACTGGTGACCACTTTTATCAGCTCATGAGTTCGGATGTACAAATCCCTAGTGTTCTTAAACTAAGTACAAACTTGGCTCAGATGTCAGAGGAAAGGTCAAACACGCTGATGGCCATGCTGATCTGCAGGTTCCTACAGTCTTTGTGCCACGTATCTGTTGTGGAAAAACTAAGTCCCCAGGATTTAGTGTGCTGGAGCCTGTTTCCTATTGGTTCTATATTCTGTCCATTTTCCTTGATCCACTGACCGCCTGAGAAGGACTCTGTGTCAAAATTAGTGTCTTCTCTGTTGCTGTAACAGGAGATTATTGTGAAGGTCAAGCACTTACTAAACAAAAGGTACGTAAACTTGTATACTGCCGTCATTACATCAACAATAGATACTTGTGCTTTAAGATGATGACAAACAAACAATCTGTGTCTATTATGATTAAGACTGGATTTCCATTTCATTCTTAGTCCTGCATTCTTACTGAATCTCGAGGCCCTGTCTTGTAGAGGGGCACTGTTTCAAACCATTATTACCATTATTATTTTAGTTTATATTGTCCACTAACAGGTTCATCTGGATGTGATTATGAAACAACTATGTAGGCGATCATCTTTCTTTAATTCCTTGTAATCCCATTAAATGTTAAAGTTTTCACTTCTTAAAATAGTTGAAATTATTTTTCTTTTTAATAATTGTTTGTCGATTGTGGTTGTCTGGTGTTCTTTGTGTTGTTTTGCATGCTGGTTGTTGTGTTTGTCTGACTATGAATGTTTCTTGTTCTCAGGTCTTGAAAAAAAGATCTCAACGAGACGAGACGACCGGATTAAATAAAAGTTTAAATCTGCCCAGGTGGATGGACATTTGAAGTCATACAGGTAAAAATAGGCTTCATATTCATTAACACAGTCACGCATGGTATGTGCAAAATTTTCCTTCTTTATAAAGCTGCAGTTATGTTACCATGCCAGCAGAGGGAGCGCTCTGACAGCACGGACTCCTCTTCAATCACTGATATACAATACTCTGTCCATAGTCCAGTGAGTTATTTTAAATATATATATATATATATATTCCACCACTGTTTTATGATTGCAAACAAGAGTCATACAACACCTAAGTAAGTAATGTAAGTGAGTTTTCCTCCTAGATTTTTGTAATTACCAGTAATCCTCTACTTGTTTCATAAGTGTTTGTACTCAGAATATATAAGTTTAGTTTTATAAGACATACTCAATTACTATTCCAACCTGTACATTTACATGCTACTCTGGTGTGACCTGTTTATGTGTCTTTCAGCAATATTTCCTTTAGAGCTGAGGCCTTCATCACTTTTTCATTAGATTCATGTTTCTCCTCTTCAAACTGTTGTAGTGGAAAGTTACTACTTAACCCAACAAAAGTGTAAATGTCAAAGTAATTGAAACTCTGTCATGTACCTGTATTACTTCAAAGTACTTTGCCATATTCGAAGAGGACAGTTATAGTTATAATCTTGAAAATCTTAGAGCTATAAAAAGTAATGAAATCAGGAGATCTTTCAGATTTGCATACAAACTCAAAATATCTATTGTGCCACATTTTTTATAATGACACAGAACACCTGACATTATGTAAAGAACTTTCTGATTTTATTTTAGGTAAATAGATATTTGTATTTACAATATAAGAAATCTGTCAGTACTCAACACAGCTCTTCACTCATGCAGATTAAGAACCTGTTAACCTTCCTAGTAACAGTACAGTACAAGAAAACCACATTGTGCCATTTCAGTGTATTTCTTGCTTGGGTTAAACGTTTACATGATTATTTATGCACTGATGGACTTTCATGACTCTCAATCCAAATAAAGCTCCAATATATACATCTAAAACACGTGTCAGTGTGGAAAGTATTCTTTCCGTCACTATTATAAACCTTGCTTCCTAAACAGACAAATTTTTCCCCGTCATCGCTGTGGCTCAGACTTGCAGATCCACAGCCGACTGGCGAGCTGTGCTAATCCTTTAAAGCAGAGCTGCCTTTCTTCCAGACCAGCCACCGTTTACTGTAAACTTACAGCTGAGATGGGAATGGCAGAATTAGAGGGAAATAATAATAGGGACCAAATGAGGTTAGAGGATCCACTTGAGTTATCTGGAGAAGACGGGCTGACTGTCAGTGTCAGTGGAGCTGTGATGAAAGTGTGTGGAGTGGTTTACAGAAACAGTATTACACTACACAGCACTTTTGTACTGTTTATACACATTACACTAAATACTGTGGGCTAAAGCATTTTCATCATCATTTAATCAACATTTTATCCCACTAAACACAGTCTGTTTCAGCACTGTCGTCACTATTCAACCACCCTTTTATCCTAGGAACCTGTGTTTTGTGTGTGTGGCTGTGCACTCTGGAGCACTCTTCTGCACTGTAGAGATTTGTTTTCTGTTACCCACAGAGCCCCTTCCCTCCCAAATCAGAGCCCCCATTGCCTCTTTGAAATTGGTTGCCACGGTAACCCGCTTGCTCCTCAGCCATATCTGGAACAAGGAGGAGGAGAGAAGAGGAGAGGTCTGCAGCATTACGCCTGTGACATGCTCTGAGAGCGGTGAGAGATAGAGAGGGAGGGAGGAAGAGGACGTATGTGTGTATTCAAGACATCAGAACCTTCCTCCGAATCCTCGCACAGAGAAAAATAGATTCCTCATGCCTCGCAACACTCGATGTCTCAGCTGCGTCTTGTCAGAACACTGAACGCCTTGTTGTCCCGTCAGCGTCCAGACCAAAACACTGGAAAAATTGTTGCCTATTCATTCACAATGGGACAAAGCACTTGATACATGATACTTGATGCACCGCAGAGAAAACGCTGCCGTCTTTGCATTCGCTTTCAAAGACGGACACATATTTAGGTTCATATTCATTCTCAAGTGCAGATGAAGCGGCACACAATTCATTTAGCATATTTTTTGCTGTGGTTGTGTACTGGCTGTTTGCACCATACTACATGTATTCACAGTTAGATTTAATAGTAAATCATCATGAAGCTTAAAGGATAGGTCTGGCAATATTCAACAAATCCCATGAAAAGACCAAAACTAAGAATGTGTTAGACCGTCTCACAACACTTTTCAACTTCCCCAGCATGTCTGTGACACTCAGCCCCAAGACTACTGGTTCCTACTGAAGACATAAATCTTTAAAAAACAAAACACAAATATTTACTTACATTCTTATTAAGGGCAAAATAATTAATTATTTTTATTATTGATAAATCTGCCGATTATTTTCTGGATTAATCGACTGGTTTATAAAATGTTAAACAATAGTAAAAAAAAAAATAGCATTCAAAATTTCTCAGAGGCCACAGTGATGTCTTTATTTGCGTGTTTTGTCTGACTAACAGTCCCAAACCTTAAGATATTCTATTTACTGTCATATATGACAAAGAAAAGCAGCAAATTTTCACATTTCAAAAGCTGGAATCAGAGAATTCTTGGCATTTTTGCTTCAAAAATGGTTAAAACAATTAGTCAGTTATCAAAATAGTTGCCAATTAATTTTCTGTTGAATCGCCTAAACAGTTACCTCAAACAGTTGGGCGCTGTAGGAAATCTATGGCTATTTAAGCCGTAGATTTTGTGTGCTAATGAGTATGTTCATGGTAATGAAGGAACGTGTCGCTCAGTGCAACCGTGTGTCTCATGGATGTGTTTTAAATAGTTTAAGGACAAAAATGGCATTTTCCAGATTTAAAGGTCTTGGCTCTGTGTGAAAACAAGACCCCTGAGTACCGGCCTTTCAAGCATAATGCAGTTTTGTTATGCCTCTGACTAAACGTTGTCACATGACACTATGCAACCATGCTGATCGCAATCACGCTCCTCGAGCTTGGTTACCATGGTTACATAAAGCTTGGGCTTCATGCTCCGGCAAAATCCTCTTGATACCAAAGAATTAATTTCAGTTCATGTAGAAACTAAAAAAAAAAGCAACGCTCTATCAACAAATGAGAGACAGACAGGGGAGGAAGAGGTACCGTTAAATAGATGATTTCTTTAATAAAAGACATTACAGTGTGACATTCAGTGATGAGCTGGAATGATATTGCTTTAGTAGCTTACAGTACAGAACCCAGCCCGGCCAGTATGTGTTATAACATTATATTTTGACACCAGTTTGTCATCAAACATACTAATCCCCTGGAGAACACAAGTCTCTCCAGTTTTACGCTGTTACTCTACATTCAAATCCACTCGAAATGATGAAAAGAAACCGTGTACACACAATCCACAATGGAAAGTATAGCACAAATGGATGGACTATACAAGCACCAGATAGTAGGAATGACCAATCAACACACAGGAATGAGGGGAAGAGAAAGAGAAGAGAAGAGAAAGGCTAAGGCTAATAGGACATGCGTTAGGAGGGGACAGAGGCAGGGTAAAGCCAGGTTTGGTGGACTGAGGAGTGCTTTGGGAGCAGAGCCATAGATACTGTTTGACCATGCAGAGATAGGCAGATTGGTGGCCATCTTTGCGCTGTTACAGCAGCCTACAGTTTGTGCATCCTTCATTCATCTTTATTGCCATTTTAGATCCAGTTTTGAATTTGAGTTTAAAGATAAAAACCCTTCAAATGCATCTTGCTTCTGAAAACACACTTAAGCCCAATGCAGTATTCTGGGACTCTGGTTTGGTTTAGCCAGATAGCTGCGTATAATATATGTAGATTATATTATAGAGAGGTATACTGGGAGGGCAGGGAGGGGTGATTAGATAAGAAGTGGTAATAAATGAGGCAATGACATAGATATTTATAATATCTATGGGCACAGAGCGGGGTGTTTGTGCATGTGTGTGTGCCCAAAGGTTTGTGGGGTGAGGTCAGGGATCAGTGTCTACTTGAACTGCTTGAGGGGTGGGGGCACCTTGATGTCCTGGCCTTTCTCCAGTCTCTTCTCACACTCAATTAGGTAGTTGACGCCATCAACCACTGTCTGCACCAGCTGAACCTGAGGGAGGGACACACCGACATTTTAGTGCTTTCTTTCCCCAAGAAAAATGATCAGCAGATCATGTCACAGGCATCAGCAGAGTTTGACATTAGAAGCAAAAGAATCAGCTGAAGGGGGAAAGTTTGTCTTCACTCAGCCTTAAATCTCAGTTCAAGACATCTTGTGTCCAGCAGTTAAACATTTGAAATGAAAGATTTTTCCAATTCATAGAGGTAATTGAACTCTTTTTTGTACAAAATACAATGAACACAAATTATTATTCAAAGCAGAGTATTTTTATGTATTAAAACATGTCTGGAGGCTATCTCATATTTTATATTTTGTTTCCAATACTCCAATATTCTTTTAGCCCTAATTAAGGGTGCAGGAAGCAGCGCTACAAACACAGAGCAGTCTGTAGGCCTGACATCTCCAAAGCGATCACTACAAAAGTATGAACATTACAGACACTATCAAATGTAAACACATTAAACAAGCTGTGAGATAGCATCAACTAGAGGCAGATAACCTTATCAAGGAATGTTTCCTCCAAACTTTAGTCAAAAGTACAGCCCACCTCCAAAACAGAAACTTGCCTGCTGCTCTCATTCACAACAACAACATCTGGTGTGTTAGCTGTAAGATTTATAAGATTTTATGTACATTCTCACAGATGAAGAAACATAAAATCTTATGTCATCAACTAACAATTTTTTCACTTCCAGATTTAGAAAGCAATTTACATACTATTCAGACAGTGCAACAGTGATTCAGTTACATGTTAATGTGTGTGATGAAAACAATACTATATCTTAGAAACAAGTGGCCTGAGATAGGATGTTTTGCTTTTAAGATGATATCTATTAACTTGTAGACACCACCCTCAGGGCGCTCCTTGTCTGAGTTCTCATCAGTCCGGATGATGGAGGACCAAACAGCACTGAGCAGCCATGGTGTTAAAATACTTAGAACAGAACTGGATGTTGGCGTCAGATGGCTGCAATGCTCCACTTACCTTCCAACACTTAAACCTCTCAAAGTCCTGGATTTATTTTTGCAGAAGCAAATGAAGCAGTCTGTGTTCTGCCAATCACAAAAGCTTCTTCAAGTTATGTAACAGTACACCTTGTAGCCATCTCCCCTTTATGTAATCAGCATAAAATAAGCAACCACACACTCACAACAATAGAGAACAGATCCATTCTACTGTATGACTCTGTCACAGGCATGACAGCAAAACCAAAGACATAACAAATACAAACTAAATGGTCAGCCTGGACAAGAACACTCCTCTCTTCTTCCTCTCATCTCCTTTTGCAATTGTGAAAAACAGCTTTCGCTCCATTTGGTCTAAAAAACAACAACAACCCTCTTACTGTTTTGTGGCATAATTGAGTTGCTATTAGTGTTCCAAAAACTCCACGTATCTCTAAAAAGTAAACTTTTCATGAGTTTAGAAAAACAGCCCTGTTTTCAGCTTTGCGACGATGCATTATCCAGCTAATCCGGGGGTTGGGGGGTTTAAATAGTTTATTTAGCTTAAGAAGTAGGAGCAACGTATCAACCCATAAAGGAACTTAATTCTTCAGTTTATCAGAAACATTCAAATTAAAAATCATCACATTTGGAGATACATGGTTATCACTGCACAGGAAGGGTATGAAAAATTGTAATCTGAAAAGTAACTAAAGCTGTCAGACAAATTCTTGGCAGTAAAAAGTACAATATTTGTCTCTGAGATGTGGTGGAGTAGATGTATAAAGTTGCATAAAATGGAAATACTCAAGTAAAGTACAAGTAACTCAAATTAGTTCTTAAGTACAGTACTTGAGCAAATGTACTTAGTTACATTCCACCACTGTTTAAACTGTAACACTGTGCTGCAATAAATATTCAGTCTATTGAATCTTTTTTTTATACAGGGAGGATTTACTGAGCAAGCATGCAACGTTCCCGTAATGTCTTTCCCTAATATGTCTTCACACATTCACACCCGAGAGACATGGACTATTGGCTAATAAGCAACTGCGTTGGAGCAATTTGACAATGCTTTGCTCTGTTGATGACAGGTAGAGAATTACACACACCCTTTGTCTTCACTCAGCCCCCATTTCTGTGCATTTCTACATAGGTTTCCCTACCTCAGACTGTCCCAGGCGGTCCAGGTTGGAGATGTCAAACACACCGCCCACAGCAGCGGTGTCCACACCACCTGTCCCTCGCTTCTGCAGACGCAGGTTGCTCAGGATCTTACTGAAGCGGGGATCCTTGGGGTTGGGGGAGAGGAGTTATTCTGTACAGTTTCAAAGCACTTTAACCACCATATTACACAATGTGCAATTATATATTTTTTTCTTCCAGGTATCTGCAGGTATCAATCAGACATTTTGAATTCACAACCCCTTTTACCACCAACATTTAATAAATAAGAATCTTCTAAACAGCATATTTCCAGGTCAACATGACCAATTCTGAAAATCTTATTTGGCAGTATAACAGCATCTGCCTGTTGCTCAACATCATTTCCAACCAAGTTTAGCAAAACATAGGCAATGAAAAGAAAAACTTATTTGGCATTTTGTGTGATAGCTATAACAGAACAAATCTTGTAGTTGACATGCATGTGGGTCCAAAATGTGCAAATAATGTAATAAAACATGAGAAAACAGCTGCTTGTCCCATTCTCACTTTTTCTGCAGAAAATACTAAATAGCACAGATTGAGAAGACAAGATAATTTTATGCTTTTTGAGGCCTAAACTTTTATAATATAATACTTTGATGTTTTTGAGGCCATGCAAGACGCCCGTTTTTGGTCTATCAATGTGTGACACAAATAGTATAGTAGCACAAATGATCCCCCATTATCGACTGAAGTCTGAGTATCAAATAATTTTCTTTGTATTGCAACTATTGTGTTACCTTGCTCATCAGGGGCAGTTTGACGTGGACCCCGGCCCTGAGCCCTGTGCCCAGGTTGGAGGGGCAGGTGAGGATGTAACCGAGCCTCTCGTTCCACATGAACTCCCAGCCTCTCTCCTGGATCAAACGCTCCACCTTACAGAGAGAGAGAGAGAGAATCAGTAACAACACAGTTAATGTGCGTTTCATTCATACAATCTCTGACCTTTGGTACGTTTGATGGGCGTGTACATACTGTTCATACACAGCAAATTGTTAGTAGCTGTTGACTTTTCATTCGTCAAAGCTGACAAGTAAAGAAGAATGGAGAGTTGTTGACTTGTAGGACTGTTAAATGAACTCTGGTGGGAGTGGACTGATACAAACACTGACATAGTGTTGGAGTTAAACTGACGCTAACGTAGCACTGTAGTGCAGTACCAAATGTTGCATTGCTTGTTCTTTCTCTAATGGGGAACTTGGAACGCTTGGATAAATAATTTATGTTTGCAAGACCATGTTTGGACAGTGTGTTTTTGTGCGTCTGTCTACACACTTTATTTTCGTGGCAGGGCAAAGACTAGTACAGTATAAGCAGTATAACCCTTTGGCTGATTAAATCCCTACAGCCATCTGATGGCAGCAGGGCAGATATGTCTGTTACAGCTGCAATTTAAAGATGATGTTCCCAAGTGCACAATGGTCCAGTATGATCCAGTAACTTAGCTGAATCATGCACAACTAACACCAGACTGCTGCAAAATAACCAAACAAGTGTATGTGCTTCTGTGCATGTCAAACTGGTCTGTGATAATTCAAGATATTCCTTGCTTATGTGTGACATCCTGAGATGCATTGCAAATATACAGATCAGAGTGAAACATCTTAAAACAATTAAAAGTTCAGCGTCCTCTTTCTCAATCCCAGCCACAGTCTCTCTCTCATCTCAACATCTTAAACAATCCACACACATATACAAACACAGCCGTACCTCCTTAAGGCCTCTGCAGAACCTCTCGAAGACTCTCTTCATGTTCCCTCCCTTCTCCATGGAGATGACCCTGGTGTGATCCTCCTCATTGACCCAAATCAGGAATGTCTTCTCATCATTGTGCCTGTGCAGAGAGACGTTATATTGAGTTATGCAGTACTGATCCCTGTGGGTTAGGGTTATTTGTGCTCTGCATTTGCCCCAAGAAGCAGCGGACAGACACAGTGCAGCACCCAGGGAGGGGTCATTTATTCTGATGCAGTAACCAGCAAACTTGAACACAGTGCTGAGTTTTTTAATCTTATCAACAACTTCAATATATTTACTGATTCCAAATATAAATATATGGTAGTCATATATAAATTAATATTTGAATCTTTTGAAGATCGAATCAATACAGAAGTTGCATTTGTGGAAGCCTATTGGGAGGAAGTGTGTAGGATAAGTTAATAAGTAGAAATTGGTTTGGGGTTTTCTCTATTAATGGCTCCTTTAATGATATTGGTGAGTAGAGAGGAGGCCATTAACCATCAGTCACTGAGGATAATGCTAGTTTCTGCAGCAGGTCATTGACTGTTGTGTTTCTCAGAGTGGCCTGCAAGGCTTTACTGTGCTTACAAGGCATTTTTATTTCTCAATATATGAATAAGTGTGCAGAAAGTGGTGTATTGACATTCCTATCTTTAGCCACACTAGCAATGCGGCTCTATGGCTGGTGATGTCAATAGGTTGTCTGTCCATTGGTCCTACATAAATGTCCAGAATGAAAAAAAATCTTGTTTGGATGGATTCAATTGTACAGACATTCATGGTCTTCCGAGTATACAGCCTAGTCCCGTTAGCAATTAAAAAATGTCACTTGTCACACACTTTAGCTCATATAACCTTTTTTTAATCAGGTAAATCCCATTGAGATTAAGATCTCATTTTTAGTGGAAACCTAAGTACATATAAATGTACACGAATAACTACATTCCCACGAATTTTGCTGTAAATATTCATTATATGCAATATATTAATCATTAAGATTTTGGTCACCTTCTGACCTTCCCTTAAGTGCCACAGTAGGGCTAAAATTTCCACTTGTAAATAATATAATAAAAAATCTGAAAAGCAAAGTAAAGTGACATATGCTGAACACAGTCCTGCTCCCCCGAGGAAACAGCCATTGGATTTTGATAACCCAATGACCCCTCCTAACAACAATTTCAGGGGAAACTTTTTATACAAAGTGCACATAGCCAATGTCAGCCACTAAAGAGGCTTTTTATTCATACTGACCTCCTTAATCTTGTTAGAGATTTAATAAGGTAATGGAGTGCGACAGAGAAAAAGAACATGAGGGAGGAGTGAAACAAAAAAGGAGTATTAGAAGGATGGGGGACGATAAGCAGCAATAAGAGAAAGTAGAGCAGAACATGGGCAGTGAAAAAATGAGAGAAAAGAGGTGGAGAGTGAGCCAGAGAGGGAAAGAGAAAGCTGTCAGTGGACCTGAAAGAAGAGATGATGGAGGGATGAAGTGAAGGTGAATTATTAAGGAGAGGAGAGGCTGGCTGATACGGCTGGCAGAGGGAAAGAGGAGGGAGGCTGGTGATTGATTTTGGCTGGCTGACACGTTGCATTGGGCTATTCCTGGGTACATGCCGAAACTCAATGCTGAGGGAGCATTGCCTGCATTGCTAATACACTTCCACCACAGATCAGCAATGGGGGAAATGACATTAGTGGTGCAACCATGCCAGGATAGAAATGATTGTAAAGTTCATAAAATGCCTGTCAAACAAAAAATTAGGGAGCATCATTTTCATATTTTATTCACAGAACTGTTAAATATGAAAAGTAAACAATTAAGTATTGAAAGATTGGCCTGATTTGGAACAGAGGGAAGATTACAGTTGCATAATTTCTTATATGACCTGCTGCCAGTTTCGAGCAATGGAGGAAAAGATTCATACAAATCCTAGTGGCTCTAACTAAATGTTAATTTGTCAGAATGCCAGAATTATCCCCGAAAAGAAAATTAATGGCAATACCAAAAATCAGATAAAAATTGGCAACAAATACCCTCTGTCTCAAATTATTGACTATGTTGCTCCTGTCATAACATAACAGCTATATGGACGGCCAACAGCACCTTAGAGAAATGGTGTAAGAAGTGAGGATGCTAAAGAGAATCTGATGGAGGGCTAAACAACCTACAAGTCGACTTAATATATAAACACACAATAATTATAACAAAGAAATTAAATGAGCAAGTCAGTCAGCAGACAATCAGCAAACGACAAACTGATTAATTCCATCAAATCAACTACGTATTCTGTATAATAATAATATATAAATAATAATAATAATAATACAGTTTCTTACAAGAATATCTCAGGTTTGTCCTCAACTTCACATCAATGCACTTTAAGAGTTCACTGTGTAACTAATTTTTCATCTATTAACTCCAGAGATCTGGAGGAAATGGTGCAGTGGATAAAGTCTACACCCTGCTCTGTTAAATCCACTTAATTCTGTCCTTCTTGATTTTCTCCATAAAAACTGACATCCCAAATGTCTTTAAATAGGTATGCAATTTCCCTGCCTCTCATTAAGCATGCTGTTATCACACTTTTACTGAAGAAAAACAACATACAGTACATCCATTTGTAATTATTAGCTACAGACCAATCTCCCTTAGCAAAATACTTAAAAAAAAAGGTTTCATGGAAAAAAGTATGTTTTGATCCATAATGTATAAGATGTGTACTTGTCAGAATTCAGAGCTAACTATCTGACCTTAAGATCAATATTAATTCACATTTTTGTTTCGTTTGACATTACAGCTGCCTTTGACACTGCTGATCATTCAGAGTTCCACAAGGGTCAATCCTTGGACCATTGCTTTTTAATTTGCACATGCTTTCGCTTGGCAACATTATAAGGACATTTGGTGTATCTTACCATTCATATACTGATGACACACATACTGTATTTCCCTCTCCTCTGGTGATCGCAATTTAATTGATCGCAGTAAATTGTACTGACAATAGCAATTACTAGAGGTCCAGCTTTTAAAATTTACAGAGATACTGTACTAGGTCCTAAAAAAGAGACAGGAAATGTATTTACACTTAAAGTCTCTAAAATACAGTGGACAATACAGCAACCTCAGAGTTATGATTTTTTCTATACAGATGACTTATTGCTGTATGCCTAAAGCCTATTGTGTTTACTTGTAATGAAATGCACTACTATATGCAAATAATGTTACCCTGCCTTGTGTTTGACTAAACTCTTTATTCAAGGCCATCAGCAACAACCTTGTATCATCAGGTTTTTTTCACTTACCAGATACCACGGGCATCTGGCCAGTCACGAGCCATGCCTGCACATGTCAGGAGGGGTGACACAGGCTTGTCAAACAGGAAGTGGTCCTATTGTAAATACAGAGAACAGACATTTTATACTCAAAGTGCCAACAATGGCTATGACTGAAGCAGTGAAAACTTAGATTGGACAGTATTGTCACAGCGAGACAGAAACGAGGGTGTGAGACTTGAGAATTCAGTAATCTGGTCAATCTTTCTCATTGTGGGTGGGAGAAAAATGCCATGGCAGGCATGGCCCACACCCACTTCTGATTACACGTGATGAAGTTGTCTGCTCCTTGTAGAAAGTTGGAACCACATCCACAGTAGACTAAACATCTGAGTGAGTGCATATGTTTTCTATGTAAAATCACCTCATTGGGAATCCGTACACTAGGCATTACTATCACTTTGCAGGTTGTTGCTGTGTGTATTTTCAGACCCCAAAGTGTTCTAGCAGGTCCACTGACAGATCATATATAACCACTGCTGCTACTGTATTAGAATGACTGATTATAAGATGGATGTGTGCAATTTAGAAGATTGTTATGCAGCAGAGTTTAGTGGTGTTATATTTCACTAAGATTTTAGTTCTGAATGTGATTTAACTAGCACTTCAAGGCAATTGGCCTCTGTGAAAAGATTCTGTTTCTACAAAAACACAAACAAAGCTCTCGGTCACCCAGGGTAAAATACCCATATTTGGATCATTACCCAATATAGCCATTATGGATATGATACCTTAGCCTTGCATTCACACTGTATACAGTGTATGAATTTTGTGAACTCCTTTAATAAATGGAACCTCTGTCTTTCCTTTATTAAAACTGCAGGAAATACTTTCTTGCTAAATTTTAAAAACTGTAATTGTCAAATGGCTGTTTACTAAAACAGAACACAACAATTGCAAGTACTGCACTGCAAGTCAAAAGTGGTACCTCAGTCATGTACAACATCTTCATATGCTCACATATGATCACTCACATCAATGAGCTGTTGCTGCTCGCTTTCTGTCATCTGGGTGAGACTGTAGTACCTCCCAGTCAGGTCATCCTTCAGGCCGGCGAGGGCGTCCACCACCACCCTCTCCACTTCCCTGCGCTCTGCCCGGGTGCAGGCGGGGGGCAGGCTCAGCCCACGGATACTGCGGCCTGTTCTTACCCTGGACGACAGCACATAACGCTCATCAAAGTGGCCCGACTGGATCTGAAAAAAAGACAGGTAGGGAAATATTTCTACAAATATTTTGCACATTATATCACACTTTACATTTCTACATTCAATGTATAATTATCTTGCTGATTTGAGTTTTAGTTACACAAATATAGGCAGAGGAAGAAGATTTTGTGAGGCCAGGCCCTATTGATTCTCACAAAATTATTTATTTAGTACTTTTTCTTCTAGATTAGCTGTTAGCCTTGCTGTCCTTTCAAGTGGACTAGTCAACTTATCTAGTAACATTACATCCTTTGTGTATTGGATGTAATGTTACTGTGCATGACATACACATGTATATGTATTTCTGCACTGTCACCCACCAATTTTGTAGCTTAGCTGTACTCGAGATAAAGTAACTGACAGATGCTTTCTAGCTGTTGGCCATCAGTTTTTGCAATGAGAAAATGTGGTATTTATTCAACTCAAATCAGACACGGTAAACATTGTTTGCTTATTTTTTCATTGCTAACTATAATAGTCCTTAAATAATTGCAGCAAGTCATCAGCCTGCAGAATGAAACAGTCTCTCTGACAAGAAGAAGCTCTGTGTTGTCAGTGAGAGTATTACCTTGCTGGCATCCAGGTCGGTGGGGTGCTTCATGGTGTTGGGGTCATAGCCGTTGTGCCTCTCTTTGATTACAGGGTTGAGCAGGTCTGCAAATACCTGAAACAGACCCAGAATTTAAGAATAGAAGAGAAAAAGATGAAAACTTTTTTTGCATTCATTTGTGTGCTACAATCTGGACTAAATATGTGACATCTGACATTATCTACATCCACACAGGCAGAGGGTGTTTCTGGAGCACAAGACTGTACCAAACAAAAACTACAGTGAAAAGCCCAAACTCACACTGCAGACAATAGTGACTTCTATCTCAGTTCAAAAAAGATGCTTTACAGAGGGTGGTTCAATGTTTTCCTCGAGGACATTTCAGCAGGGTATATACAGACACTATGACTTAAATCTCATGACACTACTTCATTATAGCTTTTACATAGGCTCCATCTCCTATACATATACACACTGTATATATCAAATCACTTTCTCTTTATCCACACATTGTTGATTGGACAGATTTTATAGAACTATTAAGCAGTGGATAAAGACGTTTCAGAATCAGAATCAGAAATACTTTATTGATCCCCGAGGGGAAACTCTTTTGTTACAGCAGCTCGCCTTTACGGCAGTGCACACAGGAATAAAAGTACTAGCAAAAAATATAATACACTATAATACAGATCAGAAAATAAATTACGTACCAAATTTTAGTTTACCTGGATTGACCTCATCTACTGTATGTATGCCATGGAAAGAGTATGTGTCCCTGATATTTTGTAGGTTCAGTAAACATATAGTATGTGTATCAACATTTTCCCTCAAATTAACATTGCCTTAATGGCTGTTGATGGCAAAAGCATGGATGTGATAATGAAACAAAGTACAATCTAAAGCATAATATTCTTTAGGGTGGTCTGGAGGCTGTTAGAGGCCTATGTTACTATATAGTCCAGTCTATAAATCTATACATGCCCTCGCTGCATAATCACAACTCCCTGTTCTTCTGTCTGCTTACCAGCAGTAGCAATACCACACCCATATGACCACAATCAAGAACTACCCACAAGTGTAAAAAGCAGGGAGTAATGAGCATTACGTTTTATAGATACTCTATGATGAACATTAACTTGAATTCTACATACAAATGAGATATCAGCCTAATCACAACCACCAAAAAAGGAAACTGTAAAGAATTCTTTACATGGTCACAAACTTTTATTTAATTAAAAACGTCTTGTAATGCACTTGGATGCATTCAGGAGTGATGCAACCTGGAGTCTTTGAAAATTACAGATCCTTTACAGAGCCTTGATCTGCATCTGCAACCTTAACGCGCCCACTGATCACGATCCACAGTTAATATCAGATTATAAACTATACTGACTACTGTAAGAAGTCCTAGAATTTTTTGTGGCCTCTAAAGAAGGTACGCGATAAAATGGAAATATAGTTAGGACCCACACTATAGATAGATACTTAGACATCCCAAAAGAGGTGTCCAATCCTAAAACTCCCCCTCTCCTGTGTTGTAATACTCCGTCCTCTGAAACAGGACAGGGAGATTGGGTGTTCTCTAGATTAGATAAGGCAAATTTCCCAATCACATCTGATGATCCAGCCTTTTATTTCTGTTGAAATTGTCTTGACATTCATAGGAAGTTGGGTTGGGCCTATAACGCAACTCTTATGTCAATACGATTTTCCACCCTCCACTTCACTATGTCATTTTCTGCAGTTTGGACTTTTCTCAATGTTGTTCTTGTCACTGCAAACTCCAATTGGTGGCCTGGGGAGGCTGCAGTCAACCACGACTCTTGTACGATACACATGGAGCTGTGCCAGCCCCTTTTTTTCACCCAACAGTGAGGATCTTGCACGTGTGTGTTTGAAAAGGAAAGATGATGTCTGACCTCGTAGGACTCCTCGTCTCCTGCCACCATGCCAACAGTCTTGATGAAGGGGTGCCCAGGGTTGTCCACGCCCGTCTGGATGGCCTGGTCCAGAGTGTAACCGTTGGGAGTGGCCTTATCACACAGCTTGGCATAGATGGCAGGTGTCAGGTTACTTGCCATGCAGTTGTTGTGTTTACGCAGGTCAGGGTACTCCGCACTGCACAAATACAAATGCAAGATATCGTACTACTGCATTGATCTTTGAGAGCGTTTAGCAGTGTGGGCACAGGTTAACCATGGAGCTGTGCTCTTTGGAGCAGGTGCGGAGTGAGTGACTCACTCAAGGACACTTTCACATGGCACGTACACAAGTAACTAGGGTGTAAACCTGTGACCTTCTGGCTATGTGACACCCTGCTGTGAAGGAAGCCTACTAGTTTAGACATAGATGATGTAGGACACAGGTACAGGGACTATCAGTCACACTGGCTTTAAAAAATAATATAATGCTATGTGACATACATTAAAGACAACTGGCTAGAAGATGAAAAATGGCCTAGGAAATAGACGAGCAGAACAGCTATTGTACAGTGTTCAGTGCCAACAGGCTGACTATAGTCAATGTTTAAATCTTCATGAGATGTTAAAAGTGCCATTATTTTAATGCTTATGGAGAAGAAAGCCTTTCGATTTATGTTTATAGTAACATAATGCTGCTGAATTAACAAAAACAGACTAATGACTAATTCAGCTCTACCTTCAAATTAATTATTCAGGTTTTCAGGCAGGCTAGTATGGAAAAAAAGGAACCTACTGTCAAAAACTGGATTTTATCCAAACAAAATATTTTCTTAAGGCCAAGGATGAAATGAAACTGGGTTTGGCCTGACAAAGACTAAAACTGCAGAAGCAGCACAGAGTAAGTAGCTTATGGGTTCCTGTTTCCTGCTGTCTGCCAAAAGATAAGGAAGGCTAAGACATTTCAATTTATAATGATACACTAACTGTATATTATAATTGTTCCCAACTTAACAAAGCAGTACTGATGACGAGAAGAAGATTTTTGTCATGGATGGACCCTGACAAAAGTCTATTTTGCTTGGGTATATGTGCATAGATTGTATTTCTCTCATTGCAAGGAGAGACTTGGCTTCTTTTGTCTATTACACAAAGGCACGAGTTTCTCTTTCTTCCACAACAATGAGTTGAGAAGATGGTTAACGTCACTGGTGCTAGCACACTGTCTGCTATAACAATGTTTTCTTTTATTATTATTATTATTATTGTATGTATGCCTATCTTAGATAGCACCAGTAGAGATATGACAGGAAATGAGGGAGAGTAATGCAACAAAGGCTGCAGCCTTTAGTCGGCGTCCCAATCCCTAAGCCCCGGGGGCCCCCCGTTACGACGGTTTCACAGCAGGTAAAGCACAGGAGGCCGCAGACACAAAATGTTCTCAAAGTGTGCCAGTCAGATTCAGATAAGCATCATCACACTGAATGTGCTCCAGAATGGATTTAATATTGCTGCCTGTTCAGGGACCTCGGGCACATTTTGTCCGAAAGCAACGGTGGACGGATGTATCACTGCTGAACTGTCATGCAGGCCGACGTCCCAGCAACTATAGAGTTTATTGCTAAAGGATTATTGAACCAATAATGCTGCAGTTATCAATCAAAAATAAACCTGCTCTATGCTTTTATAACAGAATTATTTGTCTTTTTATATTCTGATTTAAAGAACACTGCTATAGGCTATTCTCTTCCTATCTTGACCCCCCAACAAGTCATTTTTTTAAATGAATACAGCCCAATATCACAAATTTGCCTCAAGGGGCTTTACAATCTGTACAGCATATGGCACCCTCCATCCTTAGACCCTCATTAGGATAAGGAACCCCACCAACCCCACCAGCATAATTATAAACTCCACATTTTTTATGAACTTTATCATTCTCCTAACAGTATACTAATTGTGATGATTAATAACATAAAGTTGGGCGTATCCCACTGGCAGGATTCAGGTTATGATGTTTATGAGGAGATTATGCCTGTTAATTGTATCAATAAGACTTGATAAGAAAAAGCAACCAACCACAACTGAGGTGACCGAGCAGAGTGAGCCCACTGACTGTTATCTCCAAACCAAAATATCACCGCCTCTACAGTCAGTAACATTTGGCGAGTAATAGATTACTTTTTGTGTAAAGACTCTCTGCTCTTTTGGTGCGACCGGTGCGTGGCAGTTATGCAACACTGTGGGCTGGGTTTCATATCTGAGCTGCAGATAACGTTTTACTATGCACTGCTTTATAATGCGGCGTGTCGTGGGACACGTACGCATCACACCGCCGCAACCTCTCTGTGTCTTTTATTCCCGCCCGTTCCCATTCATCAGTATACAGTAAGTCATACTATATACAACACAGGTGAAGCTTTTTCCTCCGAGATCAGGTGCAGGACACAGCCCTTCTGCTTCTTTCTGCAAGAAGAATATAACTTCGAGCAGACGTGGCTCGTATTTGTCTAAAATGACACAATTTCCCATTACGGGTGTGTTATGTTAAATCTGTATTTTAGGAATAGCCTATAAATATTTAATTGAATTGAATTCATTCATTCTGAATGTCAAGGTTATTCAGGGTGTCGGGGTGGTTAAATGCCCCGCCTTTTTAAATTGTTGTTTAGCTAGCAGGGTTCATGTACACACAGCCGCATTTTTCATTAAATTGCACATAAACCCAGATTTTTAATACTGAATAACATAATTACGCCTAATTTGTGTCGATGACATGACATTATAACTTTACAGGACTTCTTAATTAACGAACATAATGAAGCCATGTAAAAGGTTCGCACAGGCCGGCGGGGTAACGTTACCTGGCGGGGTACCGCCTGCGCACAGGGACTCCGGCGCTGACATGTTCCCGGTTGAGCAGAAATCCCACCGTTACAGAGCCTCCCACCAGCGACAGGAACCCGATGTTTCGTTTGGAGGACAGGATTCTTGAGAAGCTGCTTGCCATTTTTGTTTTCTTTAGAGGTGTTTGAAAACGTATTATTTCCAGTGAGGGAGAGACGCGTGAACAAGAGCGTCGGGGATGAAGCGCCACTGATGGAACGATAACTGTGAGAACGAGTTAACCGGAGCGACGTCAAGGCGGACGTTGACATACAGGACGATACCGGAAATTTAGCTCAAGCTTCAAAATAAAAGCACAAGCTTTGCCTTAAAAGACCATCTGTGTATTTATCATGGAAATATGTCCTTTATCAGTGGTGGAATGTAATTTTAAGTACTATACATAGATATAATTTTTATGTACGTGTACATGAATATCTCCATTTTTATTCGTCTGCTACTTTTTTTTAAGATAAACCTTTATTGATCCCTAGCAGGGAAAAGAATAGAATAAGAAATAGAAACTATACAAGAGGATTTGGAGATAAAATTACAAGGACAGTGGTGTGATTAATAGCAGAAGAGTCAGCAAGTCTATGTAAACAGTGTACACCATACTAATATATAATATGATTAAGTAATGGTACTTAGTGTTTCTCTGTATTAATATAGAGATATAATAGAAACATCTTGTGTAATTAAGTGCAAAAGCCAACGTAGCATATTAACATAATATAGTATAATATGGTACATTATAATATTAGACATAGTATAAGTATAGTATAATATAGCCTATAGTATTAGTTCAGCAATATATCAAATATAATATGGTAAAGTATGGGTATAGTACAGAATATAGTACAATATAATATATAATAAGTAATATGTATAGTATAATATTTAATAAAATATAGCAACATTTATAGCAAAATAGATATAATCAATCCAACAGTCCAACAGAGAGATAATGGAGAGGGACAGTAATTCTTTACTGCACTACATTTATTTGCCAGCTATAGTTACTGGTTACTTTACAGATTCATATTTTACTCACAAAACATATGATCATCTTGTAAAATATGAAATTTTGCTGTAGATTAAATTTGCTAAAATAAAAACACAAACAGAAGAATTGTGATATTAAAATATATACAGATAATTAAGACTATTGTATATTTTGCTGATAATACTTACATATTTTTACTTTTTTATTATTTTTTTTATTGTGCTTTACACAATACATTTTACATTGAACTATTGCCACTCACTTATTAAACTGAAGAATATGTAATCAGTAAGGCTACTTCCACCACTGATCTGTATCTTTATATATACCTATAATGGTCACAACACTCACTCGAATCTTGTCAAGGCTAAAAGATCATCTTACTGATTTCCAGACTCAATCCTGGCTGTGTACTCATCATGGGAATATGTCTATACAGTATGTACTTTAAATCCACATATATACTCACAAAAATGACCTGTATCGTGTCTTTTACACGCAGGCTCTATTTAACACCCACATCCAAAACCTGGTGACGCAAGGACAGGCAGATCAGCAGCAGCAGGTAACATTTATTTCAACCTCAAGACACAGCACAGTTCAACTGACTAGTATTTCAGGCATTATAAGATGAAACTATCTGAGAGGAGGGATCATTATCTTTGGGACCTGTTTACCAGCCTGTGTATTGCTACCTCTGATTTGGGTCATAGGCCAAAAAGGCTTTTTGACTAAACCATACAAAGATAGAATAATACTTTGTACAGTATAAAGCACCCTAAAGGCAAAGTTGTATACAATTTTATACGAACAAGTAACACATTGGTTTTACTTGATAGTAAACAGTAGAGACAGCAGGAAACATGGTGAATGAGAAAGTAGATACGCAATACAGGCCAGATTCAAACCAGGAACACTGTTCTGAATCTGAGAGCACAAGGACGCCCCAGCTCTGTCAGTGAAATGAAACACCGTTGAGGTAGTCATTAGTAGGACACTTGAACTGTGACCGACTGTTGAGAAAGCACTAGATTGCAATCTGCTTTTAACCTGATGTCAAACTTTTACTTTCATTTTCTGAGGCACTGCTCAGTTAAGAGTAGGCACAGATTTTGGAAACCCCCTTTCTGTTTTGTGTTTATGTTTTTTGTGTTTGTGTTTTACAAAATGAGGGAGTTGATGGCAGCTAGTCTTGACAAATACCTACAGGACAGTGGTAAAAATTAAATATTCTGTATCTACATCAACCTAATCATATCTAAAGAGTCAATGGTTCAAACTACATTTAAAAGTGATTCCTTTTTATATCATTTTCACTTACACGCTTTAAACTCCACAAAAGTGCGAGCACTACGGGTTTTATTGTGAAAAAAGGAGGTCAAACAGCTTATTGTGGCTACCTTGACAGTGGTGGTGAAATGCTTGGTGTGAATACTGAAAGACATCAGTGCACAGGGCTGCAGCACTGAAAGGTTTCACATCAAGCTGGGCAACAACACTGAGTTACTCCACAAAACCCCAAAACACACACAGCTCAGTCACTCATTCTTTACTTTTTTCCACACAGACGAGGATAAGTGAGCTTTTTCTGCATGAAAACTTACCACAAAGTTAATCCAGTTATTCATACCATATAAACTGCTTCCTCATAACGATGAGTCACGGCTGATTTGACATTACTCAGGTTCCTTTGTCCAGTGACACAACTGCATATCACTAATGTTAACACAAAGTCGATTAACTATGACCTCCAAGCGACCTCGCCTGAGTTCTCCAGACTTTTCTGTCACACTTTGGTTCATGGTGTTGATTCATGTACATAACTATGTGCACCTTCCCAGCTGCACTGTAATATTAACATTTATTGTGCCTTATTTT
Organism: Siniperca chuatsi; assembly: GCF_020085105.1. Taxonomy (NCBI): domain Eukaryota; kingdom Metazoa; phylum Chordata; class Actinopteri; order Centrarchiformes; family Sinipercidae; genus Siniperca; species Siniperca chuatsi. Next base: position 3,834,572 of record NC_058045.1, on the reverse strand, counting down.
TGGCAATGCTTGTAAAAAAACAACAACAATTTAATTTGTATTATTTTGGCAATAGTCAGTAATCAGATCTGTGCACTTTCCGTTGTCCCCTTCAGTCACTAGTTTCCAGACAGAGGCCATACTGTTTTATATTCTCGGCCTGAGCTCCTTATGGAGGATAATTCAGTAATCTGTGGATTAAAGAGTAAATAGTGGGCATACAGTACTCGGATCAAAGTTCACATTGCATTTCTGCAGGACATTTCCAACACACATGAATGTATTTGAAACAGAGGTACAAACCCATTGGCTGGAGGAAAATACTGTAGTATAATGCAAGCACCTGCAAGATAAAAAACGAAAGATAATAAATAAGAACTAGAGAAGGCAATTTCTGAAGAAGTTGTGGTGTGAATGCTGGATGTTGAAAAGCTGACGCTAAACTGCATTGCTGACTTTAAAAATACAGTAATACCAATAATGTATGAAAGATGTGGAACATTATAAGGTTTGAATGGAATTTTTCGCTGAAAGTATGAATGAGTAGATAAGAGTTGACAAACGCATGAAAGTGTAGGAAGGGATATGAATGGTTGGGAAAGTGGGAATGGGCTGAAGGATGCTGGCTTAACTTTGTATGAAAAAGCAGCAAAGGAGTATTAAGTATGAAGAGTAGGAAAAGTGGGGAATGGTCTAACATGAATGGGATTTAAAAGTAGCATATGAATGATATGGAACATTTTAAAGTTGGAATGGAGTTTCTAGCTGAAAGTATGAATGAGTAGTTACGAGTTGAAAAAGTGGGTAAATGTGGAAATTCTGAACATCCCATCCATTCATTTGAATGCAGAAAAAATTTCCTGGAAAACCTGGAATATTTTGGAAAGTAATGTCCTAATTGAATTAAGTTTCTAGTTGGAAATGTGGAAGGAGTTATGTTGCAAAAAACGTGGCGGAATAATAATAAAGAATTTTGTACATACAGTCACACCAATTATAAATAAATAAGAATTATAACTGGGTTACTGGGGAAAAAAAACTTGCTGTGGTAAATTTACAGTGCCTATAAAATGTTTTCACCTCACTTGTACTAGCTTTATTGTTTTAATATAACACATCTCTACACATTTATTCAAATGAGGTACAAATACAAAACTCATTTATTGATAGCAGAAGTATTTACCTCCTTTACTACTTTACAACTACCCAAATCATATTTGTGAAGCAAACTGTAACTTACATGAAGATCGCCTGGGTGTAATCAGGGTGTGACGAGTGATTAAGGGTCAAATATACGCGTATCTGGAAGCTGGTTTATTGAATATCCCTCAGAATACACTAAAGGCAATCTTAAAGAAATGGGAAGACTGTCATAGCTGTGACTTTGCCTCAAGCCGGCCTTCCATGCAAGAAGGGCACTAGTGGGACCGACATGCACACAGTGAACCTGGTGAAGGTCCTGAGAGGTTCCTCTGCAAAGTCCAGGGACTAAAGGCCGTCACTGCTGCCAAAGGACATTGACTTGAAGAGAATGAATACGTTCAGTAGTTGTTTCATGCATGTAATTATCTAGATCTATTTGTAACTTGACTCCATTTTGTCTACTGTGATTCAACAGGTCTTTTTCACAGCAGACATTTTGACTTGTGTTACAGTGAGCAAGCAGAGCACTTCCTTTGAGGCTGAACTGGTATATCAGGCCAGCACACGTAAGAGGTGTGTTACCTTATCAGATTTTACAGCAAAACAACTGGTGCTTGGTGCCAAGCTAATCTCATGAGTAATAATTAACAATGATATTCAATTCACAAACAAAAACACTAGCGGTTCTAATTAAACAAAATCAAATTTCTGATCAGATCATAATCAAGATTATAAAATTTGGGGGTTATCGGCAGCTATTAAAATGAATTTCCTGTGTGCAACAATTATTAATGTACCATCTACTGACATCACATGAAGAGTTTTATACGAGTTTTATATTAGAGCACTGACCTTTGAACAGATAGCTGATTATAGGACGAAAGTATCAGGTTTGCTTTTATTTACTGGCAGCTGATAAACTTGAATTACTTGAAACTTGACAAAGCAGAGCGAGTACAGGATTAAAAAAAAAAAAAATAACAACCATTTTCAATAACTTAATTCAGAAAACTGATATTTATTTACATAAAACTTTGGCAACATAAGATATTTACAATATGACTCAATCATTAGGGCTTCCTTTTTACTTAAAAGCAAGTTTATGACAAGAACAAACTAATAAATAAACATGAATAGTATTTATATTGACAAATGTAGACCTGATTGTAAAATGGCTAATTACAATTTTGAAAAACAATGATGACATAAAAAAAAAAATCACCATGTTCAAAATTTTAGCTTCAGAAAGACCCATGCAGGAAACATGGCACACTTTGAATGATAAAATCATTAATACGAACAGTAAGGGCAATTTTAAATATCTCGGTAGAACTGCATACCTTTTCAACTCCTTGCTAAACCTACTGATAATCTTAAATCTTAAAATGTCCTGATTAAAACAAAAGCCACTAGTTAGAACAGAAAATGTGAGGGTCAAAAGTGTTGGTGGAGGCGACTGAAAGGGACATTCATTCATCTGCAAAGCCTTTCAAGTGGTGCTTGAAAGACATCTTTCAGATCTGCCATCAAAAGCACTCCTGACAAAATATGGCTAAAAGGCTCACAGCTTCACAGTAAAACACAGAACGGACCATCTTTTTGCTTTGCTTGCCCGACGGTTTTGTGGTTCAGTGAAGTAGTCTCTTCCTGCTGTAGGTCTTCCCCGTGTTTGAGCGTGTGATCGGCTGGCTGAAGGGAGAGAGGTCCACTCCATCGACTTCTATCCTCCTCCCTGATGCAGCCTCATCTGCAAAGTTTAGGAAATAATGAGGATTGTTAGTTAACTTACAGTACGGGGGAATGTCAAGTTCAGAGCATTTATCAGGTTGTTTGTTCACTTTTGGCTATTGGAAGAATGCTAGAGCTCTGACCTACTGGCTCACCTGGACAAGTAGAAAACACACTACATGGCCAAGAGTATGTAGACAGTCAAACATTACACCAATATGTGACTAGGGCTGCAACTAACGATTATTTTCATTATCGATTAATCTGTCTCTTATTTCCTCGATTAATCTTTTGTCTATAAAATGCCAGGAAAATAGTAAAAACCCAAAGATATTCAGTTAAAATCAGACACAACAAAGAAAAGCAGTAAATAGCCACATTTGAGAAGCTACAACCAGATCATTTTTGGCATTTTTGCTTGATAAAACGATTAATTATCAAAAGAGATGAATGAATTTTCTGTTAATTGACTAATCCATTAATCTAAACTAATCGTTGCAGCTCTGTACAGTATATGACGGTTGAGCATCTTATTCTAAAACCATGGGCAAGAATATGTAGGGTCGGGTACCGAACTTGGTACTTTTAAGGGTACCGACCGAATTACGTCGGTACTACTGAGTACCGATTCATGTTAAATGAAATCGGTGCCTGTACTGCTGGAATAGCGTTGCTATGACGATCAGCTCTGCCTACGTTGAGGGGGTACTTTCGGCTATCTAAATTCCACACAGGGGCAGCATTGTGCCAGCGTTGTTTGGTTCAGTGTAAAAATGCAAAGCAGGCATAATGACGGTTCTTCTTTACGGCAGTATTGCGGGATCTCTGTGTAAAAAAGGGCTACTGAGTCAGGGTGATGGCGAGCTGAAAGTGGTGGCAAGTGTGATTACACTTTTCAAAACTCGAGGCAGACAACAGTCACTGCATAAGCTGGCCAGGGAAACCTGTCTAACCTGAGGAAACACCTGGTCAAACACAAAATATATCTAAAAGCTGAAGAGCGTGCCGTGTTTGATAGTATGAAAGCCAAGTCCCCTGCAGCAGCTGCAGCTAACGTTAGCACGCCTGCGGCCAGCAGGAAGAAGTTAACTTACCCTCCATGGATGACTAAACTAAGTGAAGCAGTGAGGTAAATGTTGAAATTGAGAAGTTTGGACTTTTTTTTTTAAACATTTTATTTACTTACATTTTTGTTATTACAGAGTAACGTACCGAAAAAAGGTACCGTTGGGTACCAGTACTGGTATCGGTTCAAATGTGAACGGTACCCAACCCTAATAATATGGTCCTAAAACAAGATTTTGGAGCCTGGCTGCAGGGATTTGTTCCCATTCAGCCACAAGACCATTAGTGAGATCAGCTACTGATGTTGGGCGATAAGGCCTGGCTCACAGTTAGTGTTCAAATTCCTCCAAAAGGTGTTGGATGAGGTTGACATTTGAGCTTGAGATCTGAGCTTTGTGCAGGCCAGACAAGTTTTTCCAAATCAAAATGGGAAAATAATTAGTTTATGGACTGGGTTTTATGTATGGGGTCATACTGAAACAGGAAAGCGTCTTCTCCAAACTGTTGCCACAAAGTTGGGAGAACACTATTGTCTAAAATATCAGTGAATGCTGTGGCATTGAAGGATAGGCTCACAATTTTCAACTCGATCTTAAAACAATACTGACATGCCCATATGTTCATTGAAAGGGTCATTGGTTTTTGTAATTGTTCCTCCTGTCCATACTGGCTGCAGAGAGTTCCCTCCTTAAAAGCAATTTCAATATAAGTTATGGTGGACAAAATCCACAGTCCTCTTTCTGTGCAAAAATGATTTCTCAAGTTTAGTTAAGGGTACTATGAGGCTTCAGCAGTCTGAGACAAATTAAGTGGGTATCTTTCAAAGTTAGTCTTATAAGTCAAATTCCCTCTGTGTTATTATCCCTCTACTGCAGCTAAGCACAGAAACTGTCTGTGGAAACAGAGAGGGAATTTTGTACTGAAGCTGAACTTTAGAATACATTTTTACACAGAATGAGGATTATGGATTTTGTTCCCAATTACTTAAAATTGCTTTAAAAGGGGATTTCTTAGTGGCCAGTATGGAAATAAGGAACAATTCCAGTAACTAATAGTGAAAAGTGACTTTCACTGCACATATGGACACAAAAGAAAAAATGTGAACCCATCCTTTAATATTTCCCTTAATTGGAAATAATGACTAGAGACCAAAAGTACTCAATAGTATGTGGACAGTATTGTGTCTGCATACTTTTGGACATATAAACTCTGGCAGGTTAGCAAGCAGCCAGTCAGGTTTTGGAATCCAGTCAGTTTCCTGCCCTGGTAATATAAGGCCAAATACATATTTAACTGGCAAAAATAAAAACATAACTAACTGTAAAACACAAGCACTGGACATCTTACCTTTAAAATTTGGCATTCTCTTACTAGCAGAGCCTGTTTTGCCCTTGAACAACAATGGAGAGTGAGTGAGGGCCAGAATCCCACTCGCTGTCACTGGCTTCCTCACCTTTGAGCTGGGAGGAGTCGCTACTGTCAAAATGTAGAAAAGCAGTGACAAAATTATGGCTTTATTCTGCAACTTCACTTCATGCAATAATTTCAGAAAAAGTTTAACTTAGTTTTTGAGATATTAAATAATAAATACAATCATTGAACCTTTGTATAACAGCTTTTTTTAATGCCAAGATACCATATCGATTTTCAAATGATGGATCTTTAGCTCTAAAAAAAAAAATCTGTCCAATATTTGATTTGATATTTGAAGTCAACTGTCAAAGTTAAATTATTTAAATTTTGACATTATATTTAATTTCAGTCATTTATGAAGCAAATATACAAAACATGTACTGGTCTTCTTCTTCTTTTCCTTTCGGCTGTTCCCTTTCAGGGGTCGCCACAGCGAATCATGTGCCTCCATCTAACCCTGTCCTCTGCATCCTCTTCACTCACACCCATTAACTTCATGAAAACATGTACTGGTCATAGCATAAATATTTGGTCAGAATATAGAAGCAATCTTCAGTCAACAATGAAAGTATCTTAGTTGTAATCCCAGAACTTTTGGTTACAGAATGTGCCAACCATAACTTACATGACTTGACATCTCCATTTCCAGCGGCACAGATGATTTCTTCTTCTGCTCTATGACGATCAGCACAGTCAGCCTGGTGAGCCAGCTTGTCCATCCAGTACAAGTCTTCCATTGGAGAAAGAGGCGATGCATCTGCTCGAACTGAGGGTGACTGTTTAGAAGTCAAAGTCAATTTTGCAGCTTTGTCGTTTGAGGGCTCATCAGTGTCGTCAGTGTCCTGCAACCTGCTAACTCCAAGCTCAGCTTCCTCCAGCAACTCCACCAGCAAAGGCTCCCCCTTCAGGCCACGATCCTTGCCTCCAACCACTCCAATCTGAGCTCTCTTCCTGCGAGGCCAGTTGTTGAGGTTGTCTGGGGTCACCTTCCCTACACTCTGAGGCGAAGGAGTCAGGGGAATGATCTCTGCAGTTGCCACTGGAGACATTGTTCCCACAGGATGGTGTGTAGGGGTGTAGGACTGGCAGATGTAAGTTTGGACGCTCCCACCTTTTCCAGGCGTGCTCTTAGCCGGGGTGACATGAGTACAGATAGATGGTGAGACACATCCAGGATCTCTGTGCTTAGAGAACAAAGTCAAGGGGCCTTCCAGCTGAGAAGGTTTCACACCAACTAAAGGGCTCTGAGCTCCTGAGGTCAAATCGCCTACAGTCATGGAATCTGTGCGTTTGATTTTGAGCTTGGGAAGTCCTGATGTTTGCATTTCCATTTCTACTTGGTAAGTCAGAGGGTTTGGAGTACCCGTGCCCTTTTGTCGACTAGGTCTTGCTGGGCCTCTAGGGGTTGAGAATCGAGGGGAATCATTTCCGTACCCCAAACGAGCAGCAGCCTCCCTCTGTTGGCGGTCAGGTGTCTGCCGGAAACCGTAGCTCCTACCAGGTGTGCCTTGGGGTGGCACACATGGTTTAGAAGAGACTGCGCTGGACATAAAGTCTTCACTGGACTTTGAAGGCTTCCGTGAAAAGCTAATGTTTATCTTGAGACCACCACTAAACTGGGTCTTTACAACTGCCGCATCTACAATGTCCATACTATCATCTTCTGTGGATGCAGAGTTAAAATGTGATGTGTCAAACTGCTGTGAATCTGTATGGGAACTAGAGTCAGTTTCAGAGGTTTGGGAAGGTTCAGCCTGTACCTCTTCTTTTGTATCTGACTGCATGTTTATTTCCACAAGGTCACAGTTCTCAGCAGATTCGGTGTTTAGTTTGAAGGGAACATTCTCACTAGACTGGGATCTTAAGTTATGTCTGGTGGTTCTAGCACCTTGACCAGACCTCGTTCTTGTCAGGGACTTTGCTGGAGACTTTACAGAAGTATCTGATCCTTCTGAAACAGTAGTACCTCCTACTGGTGTAAATACTGGCTTACATGGGGATAGAATGTTTGAACTTTTGCCTGGAGTTTGTCCAGAACGAGTAATCATTTGGTGAGTAGGACTGGGGGTCTTGGTTTGAGTTCTAGAGTTGGGTTTAGGTGAGACGTGGTGGTCTAGAGGTGGTGTGGATTGTGGAGGAGGCATTTCCAGTAGACTAACAGTGTCACTTTTTTCAGGTGTTTTCATCCTGTTGTGAAGTTTTTCAGAGGACTTCTGATTTTTTTCCTGTTTCAAAATAACGTTATTTGCATTATCAGAACCCCTTACTGGGCTTACTTGGCAAGTCTTTTCTGGGGTTTTGAAAATGTCTCTTTTAGTGTTTGTGCTTTTGACAGGACTGCTGAAGGTGTTGGGTGTGTTCACCAGTCTCGGAGAAGTGCGGGATGCAATACGAGGCGACTCTGGCACTTTGAAAGTAATGCTGTTCTCTGCCACTCTATATTTTTGTGGGGATGGAGACCATGTGACACTCTTCTTGGGAGTCCTGGAAATTGGGCTATTGAGCAGATGTAATCCAGAAGAGGAGAGGCATTCGACCAAGGCCTTAACTGGAGTCCTGAGAATACCCTTCAGTGGGCTCCTCACAGGGCTTTGCTTAGTAGGTGTCTCTACCACAAGAGTCTTTCTGGCTGGAGATCTGAAAGGACTGCCTCTCAAAGTCATACCAAGCTCACGAGAGCTGCCTGCTACAGGGCTCTCTGCAGCTGAGAAAACATTCATCCTGGATGGAGGTGGGGTTTTGGGGCTCCCTGGGGTCTTGGGTGTCCTGATCCCATGGATGGCCCTCCCATGTTTGCCTGGTGACTTTGTTGGCGTTTTATTTGGACTCTAGAACAAACAAACAAACAAAGTTATTAAACCTGCAATAACTGATTTTTGTTGTGAACACAACATTTACATATCATCACCTTTTAAGTTGATATGGGGAACTTGTTAGCAAACACTGCCTTATTTACACATCCAACAGTTGCGGAGAAACATTATCATTCATTTGGAATCGTGTTACTGGCCACGTGGGGAATGTTGGAGAAGTCCAATATTCACTCTCCTTTTAGCTCTGTTTTTGGTCTTTACCAACTCCTGAGGGAAATATAGCTCTTTAGATGCTAAATGTTCAACTATGTTCACCAGCTAGTCACTAATTGTGTCTGTCTGCTGTTTGGTGCTGAGCAGGTAGTGTACAGTGGGTTTTTAGAGCTTTTTTTCTGAAATCAGCTGAAAATCATGCAATGAGAACGATGATAGTGCAAAGCAGTAAAGTTGTGGGCCGGACAGCTAAACAATTAGCTCAAACAGGCTATAAAGCTCCTTAAAGCCGAGTAGAGCTGCAGATTTGGGCGATAATTCTCTGTAGGTTCATCACTGCGAGTGAACCCTTTCACACAGTTTTCACATTGTCATTTGATAAATTGCTATTCTAAAAATATTGATTATAGCCGCATTAAATCAGACTCAAGTCTCACGTATACACGCAATTTTAGAATTGACCCTTATACTCAGTGAACACTTAGTGTAGTTTTTAAAATAGTACTTACCCTAAAAAGATTTTTCTTCAATAAATCACTTAACTCAGTAAATGGATAGTTCAGCATATTATAAGGATGGAAAGATGGATGAATGAATGAATGCAGAAATACTCACGTACTTAAATAGATGTCTTCAGATATTTATTGTACAAGCAGTACTATACAATATTTACATGAAAATATATTTCTAAGACAGATAGGAAAACTATGACAAAAAGATGCTTAGTGCCTTTGTGCTTACTTTTACAAAATTAAAGAAAAGTGTAGGAATCTTATCAAGACTGTCAGTAAGTTGAGAAAGGATAATAGCGTGCTCTTTATTTCATTGTGTCCAGTAATTGTTTTAAATCTGCTTGTACAACAGCAAATTGCCTGTGGTAGCATGTATTTGTATTTGGTGAACCATATCATTTAAAACAGAACTTACCTCAAAGACACTAGAGTCTGTGGACAGTTGTGACCTGGTGGCCCTGGTTGCACAAGACTGGTCAGAAGGACGACTGGGGGAATCAGCAGCCCCAAAAAGAAGATGCATGGGAGACCGAACTGTTTTTACGTTAACCCCACTGATTTTCCCATCACTGAGAGTAAGCTGGGATGCAGAGAGAGCCCTGTCCAGGTTGCGGGAGCGTAGTTGAGAACTTGAGTAGAATGTGTTTGAGTGTCTTCTAGCAAGCGTCTTTATCCTTGGACTCCTTCTTAGGTCTGATACAAAGCCAAAGCACAAAAAGGACTAAGTTATGGGTAGTGCTTGAATTGGGTAAAATTACCCTTCATTGTCAAAATGCCCAAGGAATCAAAAACACACACTTTTGTTGCGTACTTAAACACAAGACAAATACAGATTATAAATTCTTACTTATTTATGTAAATATATTTGTGTGGAAAAAGAACCAAAACTGTGGTCTCAGTAAAATACCTTCTCCAGGTTTTACTGGTGACTCTTCCACAATACACTCCTCAGTTGGGACAGATCTCCTGAAAAAGAACAGTCAAAAACACAACAGTAAGTGAGCAAATGCAGATGATTTTTGGTAATACAATAAATATAATTACTGAGGTATTGAAAAAAAAAAATGCCTCAATAAATCTCAATAAGGCAAACTGCTGATCAATAAAACATACCTTCCCATTTTCTGCCGGTATAGGAGGCGATTGGACACTTGCTTGTGGAGGGGTGTTTCACACACTTTCTTTGTTAGAAGTTTGTGCCTCTCTGAAAAGCAAGAAAAATACCCAGTATTTCTAAATGCCAATATAGCAGTGAATATCTGAACATCAACGTTGCATGGCTGAACACTGAAAGTAAAAGGTTCACCTCTCATGCAGATAAAAAGTCAGCTTTCATTCAATCATTTACAAGTTTTTCTTTCAATTAATTTGCAATAATGAATCAGTTTACCTTCAGATTCATGAGATCGCTTGCGTTTCAATCCTTCCACAGCGGACACAGACTGGCTCCTTGGCAGCTTGGCTTTCTTTGAGGGGGAAACAATCTCTTGGTTGAACAGGTTTCTTCTCACCTTTGTCACCTCTGTGGACAATCAGAGCATGGCTGTATTTAGGACTCACATGTCAACATGGTGATGCCTATTGCTTAATGTCAAAAAGGTGATACTGCTCCCAAAATCTATCTTTAGAATATGAAACAACCTCCCCCTGTCAGTTTGAAAGGAGGATGCAAAGAGTTTGTAGTTTGCTTTTTTGTGAAAAAACAGAGGCTGGGGTCAGCTTGAGGATGTTTTTGACACAATTTTAACCATTCAAGCTGTCCACAGTCACTGTTACAGAGGTTCAGTTTTATATTCAAAACATAGATTTTGGGTTGGGTTGGGTAGGCAAGTGGCACTGGATGTGATCAAGTTAGATACAAACAGGGTATACCTTGTGTTTCTTGTTTCTGAGGTTGTCGTTCTGAAGCAGGTTTCTCCAAAGCAACACAGACCTTTGATTTGGACTGATAACACAATAAAGCAGGTAAAGTAATCTGGATTAGACAGCTAAAATAACCATGAAACATATGTGCAAATGTCATCTTAGGTCTCCTAGTTGGGTGATGGTCTTCACACAGGACAATACATTAAGCATTTGAGAAATTAGACAGTAACACATTTAAAAGTTGATATGCTTTTGGATGACTCTAAGAAGGTTAAAACCCAACAATTAGAGATATTTTGAAAATACTATTTATTCAAAGTTGCAGTGATTAATTATCTATGATCTCATCTTACAGCTCTTGTCTTTTTGGGCATCTCTATTTGGCGAAGACTCTGTGATGATTCAGTCATACTGCGATGACGAGTCAGCATCCCACTCCTAAAAAAAAGACAGTAAAGCATGAAAAAAACCAACAACATACACCTTACAAAATATATATGTTATGGCTTAATCATACAACTAAAAATTCTACTAAATACAAAAATTCAATGACTATGATTCCCTCCCAGTAACATTCAAAGAGCAGCATCATCATCTTCACTCAAATGTCTCTTCTTTGTTGTAGTATAAGTTGTTGTAGTAAGATTTTTAAATTACAGGCCTGTCCTGATTTTCCATAACCACGCAGCATCTTTTTCCAGCAAACATGCAAACATACAGCCTCCCCTCACCTCCTCTTGTTGGCTGAGCGAATTCGCAGTTCCTGCAGGCGATCTCTGCCATCCGAAACCTGGCTGTGTGTGGAGAGGGGAGGTGAGGAGGCTGAAGGAGAAACGCTGTCCTTCGCAACTGACTCGTCGCTGAAGAAGTCAGCAGGTAGAACAGCCACCAAAGCCTCAGGGAGCTGGGTGCCCAGACTGTGGTAGATGTCTGCAAGCACTCTGGGGACAGCAGTCAGGAACCTGCCATGACACAGAAAGACTGTTGTTAGTTTCTAACTATAGATGACAAATATTTGGCTCTTTTAAAAATCAGTGTTTCACATTACAATTCAACATGGATTATTGTGATGCATCAAGTCGGTATTCAAACTTGCCATTTTTCATCAGTTTTGTTTTTAAAAACTAAGGATTTATGGCAATCAAGAGTCAAGTGTTAGTGAAATAGTACAGGAAACTCTAAATCATGAATTTGTAACTAAATATATAGTAACTCTGTGACCTTACTATCAACTTCATGTCATTAATGTCATAATAATATCAATACTACTTCCATAGTTTTTTTTAACTTTAATTTTACAATCTTTGTTGTTAAACTAATCAACTTCAAATCGATTTTTTTAGCAAGAAAGTTTTCAAGAATACTAAGCTTTTATTATTCTTGATTCTTGTATTCTTCTGGGAGAACACAAAAAAATCCCATTCCTGCAGCACCACACACTTACCGTGGAAGGATCTCATCTTGAAGGAACTTTGCAAGGCAAACTGGGTCTTTTGTTAGGGAGATTATCCTGAGCATTTCAGCCACCTGAGGAACAGGAGAGGTTAGAATTTACTTGTTTATGTTTGCTCTTTTGTGCAATTAATGGAGTTCAAGACATAAACTTTTCTGGTCAAAATGGTTTCAAATAAAAATTTATGTTAGTAAAAATATATTAAATATTGGAATATTTCAATACATTCTTATTATTTTGTGGTAATTAACATAAACAATCAATTAAACATGGCCTGAATCCATTCAGATGATTGTCACACTCTGTTTACTGTGTCAGTATAAGAAGATGAACAATAGCAACAAGCCAAATACTGATAGAAAAGCACCTGTTTTTCATCAGTATGGCTTGCAAATGAATGACAGTGCTAACTTTTAAAAGAAAACTACACACTCTGTAGCCACAGTTACTCTCCTGCTCTTTGCTATTACATAAAAAAATTTCAACTGCACCAAGGAGCCATTTTACCTCCTCTGCCATCTGATCAACATCCAGTGAGTCAGACTGCTTCGAGGAGAAAAGTCTGCACAACTCCAGCCTCAGCAACGCCTGAAGCTGGCACCTGAAGGAGACAACCTGTGTTATTGACACCTAAATATAACTGACTTGACTTTAGAATAGAATTACTTTATTAACCTTTATTTATCAAGGAGGATGGGCACACATGTATATCAGCAATGACCACAAAAAGACATACACAAACAAGTACACATTTCACACCTGTGAGAGAGCCACTATAACCACAGCCAGGTGTTTAAGTGGCTGGTCAATGAGCTGAGCCTTACATAATTAACCACTCTGAAAACAAGATAACATACGAAGGTAGAAAGTACTCACTCTCTGACTTTGCCATCAACATCAGCAGCCATGCCATAGAGCTGTCTGATTGATTTGCTGGTCTTGAGGAGGTGTTGCTGGACAAACAGGGAGGTCTTTACCTGCAAAGAAAACATTAAATTTTAGATATACAAATCAATTACAGTCCAACTGTCCAATTGGGCTTTAATGTACTTTATGTGATGAACTGAATGCTTTCATTATCCCAATAAGAAAAGTGTCTGCATCTTATTTCAACATGTTCTTAATTTTCCCTATTGTGGGCATGTAAATTTAAAAACAAAAATGTAATCTTGCAATATATCAAAATTTACCAATTAACAAAATGTATTGGCAACTGAAATGACAATGTATGATAATCCACAATTGTGCCACACCACCATTTATCAATTCATACACCATCAAATAATAACAAGTCTGCTGCAAAGATGAAAGTGGGTGAGGTCAGAATCTTACATTTAAATACATTTAAAGCTACCACGTGTCTCACCTCCACGTCAGATTCTGCCACAAGGAAGGTTTTCACAGCAGACAGGAGCTGCTGGACACCAGTGAGGAGGGACGAGTCTCTCTCTACCATGGTCTTCTCATACCCGGACTTCAGATGGGACAGCATCTCTTCCTCACTAGTGAAACCTGGGCAAAGGGAGAAGATACATTACTTGATTTGTTACTATATCAAAAGGTAGAGTTTGACACTTATATGCTTATTTGCTTTCCTGCAGAGAAAGACTGCTGAGTGTTGTAAAGTTTTAACAGGGACACTCACTAATGGTGTTCGCTCCTTCAGATTTGTTCCTGTCACTTGACCGTCTCTTCCCCTGTCTGTCTGGGCCCTTACTCTCGGCCCCCAGCTGTTCAGCCTCAGCCTGGTTCTTTTGGGCTTTGACATTCAACCGCGCCACATTCAGCATCTGCAGGGAGCGGCTCATGGTCTTCATCTTCTGTTTCACTGGTGTTCGCTGGGCGCCACCTGTAGATCAAAGATGGAAAATTATAGAGAAAATCTTGAAAAGATGATACGGTACTACCATTTTCTCAAAAAACTAACTTTACTTATGTTTAAAAAGGACAATTGGTGAGTTCCAGAATCCTAAATTTTAGTATAATTTCACAAATTTCATAGAAACCCCTGGAATATGCATAAAAATTGAGATGAGTCTTTCTTACGTTTCTTGCCCCTCTTGGCATCTGCGCCCCGGGATGTTTGATACAATTCAGCCAGACCACTGATCAGCTCCTGCTGTAGGACAGACAACTCCTCCTCTTCTCTCTGCTCTGGCACTGCATGCAGCAACCTGTTCAACAAAGTAAGCAAAACATCAGGACCACATGTTTATATAATTTGTATAATTCTTGCTTCAAAAGCACTACATAAAAATTACACAAAAATCTTGAAATCATTATCTCCTTACCTCATTGACTCCATTAAATGGGGACTCAGTCCCGACTGGTCTGACTGAGGGAACCAACTCTCCAACACGCCTGTTGTCAGCGGGCAATGGCTGACTTCCTGCTGAGCCCACTCAGGAACCGGATGATTCTTTGGCTGATCTGAGGAATAAAAAACAAAACAAAACATTTCAGCAAATAAACAGCTAGCAATACAATACAACATGCATTGGAAATAAAGATATACTGCTTCCATCTAACCCATTTAAAGGTTTTCTCTAATTTCAATGAGTCATTCACATAGATTAGGAACATAAAAATGCAGAAAAGGGCAGGCAGAGAGTAATCTACCATTGCATATGAAAAAAGAAAATTAGAACATTTTACCATCCTGTTCAAATATATTAAATGTAACCAGTGAACTGTGTACATTTAACACCTACAAGTCAACTTAAAACATTTTGGTAACTATACAGTTTACTTTTAGTGACATAATCATGTTTGACAGAATTACTGATAAGAAATTTTACTATTCTATCCTCACCATCGATACTGTCACCATCCTCCTCCATGATGTCATACACTACTCCCAGAACACTGTTCACAACATCTGGCAGTTCAGCTGAGCTTTCTGCTGTGGCGGGGGCAATGATTCCAGTAGTCAGGAACTGGTCGTGCTGAGTGATTCCAGACTGGAGAATGGTGAGCAGAGCTGTAGTGTGTGACAAGGGTGAGAGGACAGCTGAGCACACCAGTCCACTGTCATTCACCTCAGAAAGCTGGAAGAACAAGCAAAAGACGGGACAAAGTGGGAGAAGTGAATCAGTAAATGAGTAAATGATGCAGCTGTCTGATGGCTGGTTTATGTTCCAACTGACCCTTTATTCCACTGGGCTATTGGCATGCCAGTATACTGACATTCAGACAGTATATAACAAAATCCAGTCATCCAGTTCATTAACAGTTATTGTGGGATGAAATGTTGAAATCAAATTGTTTGGTTTACCATCTGTCCTTCAACTTTTGTTATCTACTTGCCCTATAGAGTCCCGTGGTTCTTCCAATTGAGATCATGTTAAACTGGAAATTTATCTCTTTGCCTTTTCTGCAATGTATTTCTCATTGCTGAATGTCAGTGCAAACCTGTCGATCTTAAACAAAAAACGGACTCTTAGGGACTGACATGAAAACCTGACATATACTGTTGATATGTTGATTATGGCATCTAAAAAACGTTATATTATTAAACTTTATTGTAGCATACCAGAACAAAATGTTTCTGGTAATGGAAAGCAGATCACAAACACTTGTTGTTTTAAATGTATCGTTTATAGTTTTGTATTATTAAAAAGGGAGAAAAATGTCCTTGAGGAAATATAAGAAATGCTCCTTTTTTTCTCAGCCAACTGGAGGGGCGTGTTAATATCTTATTTGATTGACAGCTGCTGTCAAACAAACTTGCCCTGTAGCCTAAATGTCATGGGCAGACAGCATGTTGTTAGTGGTATTGAAGAGTAAGGACCACACCTGCATCTAACCAAACCGATCTGACATTTGCAGGTACGTTTACATGCTGTTTAAAGTGCTGCAGCTGCACAGATAATTAGCTCTCTAGCCTGCAATCTGACGTTAGCAGTGCACTCTTCCAAGGTGAATGTTTGTTTGGTCGCTCATTCAACAAGCTAAGGTGCAGGACAAGTGTGCTCATGTTTTAAGTTAGATAAGGAGACTTTAGAAGTAAACCTAATGTGGTGGTTGTTTAAAGTCTGTGGCTTTTGTGTTGTGTAGCAGGCTGCTGTCTGGCTCAGTGTGGCCGTCTGTTCTGACTACGATAGAACACTGACATTAGTGCTTTATGCAAGATTTGATTGGCTGTTTCGAAATAAGGTCTCAATCTGATACCGGAATAGATCACTGTCAAATTAATGCTAAACTAAGGGGCGCCATCATGAAACCAAAAAATTAAATATAGAAATTTCTCCCTTATGGTTTCTGAGTTTTCCTCCAAGGAGAACACAAGACAAGTGAGTTACAGAACAGATATGTATGCTGTAGCAGACAAAAAATTTAATTTGGACACTGCGAAAGAGCCTCAACTGGACCAACTGTACTGTATAACTGAAACACAATTTGCTCATGAGCACCTTGTATAAAACAGCACTGCTGTGTTTGGATGTCTCACCATGTGCAGAGCATGAGCAGACAGTTCCATCAGGAGATCCTGGAAGGCAGCCGCTTCTTGGTCACTGCTGCTGGAGCACTGAAGCACCCATGACTCTGTGGAGATCTGTGTCAGTGAAGAGGCATCCCAACCCTGCAGCACTCCTTTCAGACACACTTCCACCGGCTCCGGGAGAAGCCGCTGTCTGCGAGACACAGGCTCAACCATGATGCCACAGCTCTGTGTCACATCACCTGGTTGGGTGAAGAATAACAACACACATGAATAATGGCAGTTCATAATCAACTTTATATTTAATGCGCTTAATTTTCCTTGCCTGTCATTTATGCATCTGATGGTTCATGTTCAGATTTAGTTGTCTTTATAATTTTGATTTGTTTGTTTTGACACAAGACATTGTTATAAAGTCCCTGTTTTCTCTTCATCTGCATGTGTATTTGTTTTGCACCCAGTGTTTCATTTAGGCAGATAAATATTTGCAAATAAACAAAGTAAAATCCCAAGACAACGAGGATGTACCTAATGTCTCCCGATTATTTAGTATCAGTATTTAAACTATAGATCACATGAATAATTTTAACAGCGGCACTATTTCAGGCATGTTTGAGTCATAACAGATGATGATAAGAGTTCCCTTCCATGTTACCAACCTTGCTCCCACTGCAGAACACCACCTATGACAGGAAAAGCCAGGCGGTAGAGCCTTTCAGAAGACAGCAGGTATCCAATGCTGGATTTGAATGCAAAGGCCTCTCTCTTAAAGCCTGAGTCTGACTTTTGAGAGCAGCAGAGGTTCAGCAGTGCAACCACAGGGATCACTCTGCCACCCACCTGCGCTAAGACCTCAGATAGCTTGTCAAAGCCGAGGTGATCCTCACACCTCATGACCTGCAATAAGACAAAAGATCAAAGTTGCTTACGTCAGTGAAAAAGGGAATTTGCCACTTTATTGGTAGATATTTGTAACTAATGATTGGATGTTTATAGCCATTCTAAATGTCACATTTAGAGTCTGAGGTTAATTTGGGTTAATGTCTTGACCATACAGGTTTTAAAACATCCACAAACTTTTTATCCCAAAACATGTTGGTCCTGTTTCTGCGACACAAGTAGTAAACTTACTTTTTAGATTCTAGTTACAGTGGATTTGAAAAACACCTGGGTCATACAGGTCAGTGACAAATTTAGGGAAATGCCAAAATAAATTGTCTTGGTAAGGAGTCAGGCCAACACTAGCCATCAAAAAAAATCATAAATGCATCTTAGCACAGATTTTGCAAATCTCTTGAACCCTGCTGGAGAGATGAACACTGTTCTTCGAAAAGATATTTCCTCATTTGGTGTTTTGATGATAATGGAGAGTGGTTCCCAACATGTCATTTCTAAATCTCCCATAGGTGCTCAACTGGGTTGAGATCTGCTGAATGCAAAGGCTAAATCACATGTGCCCATGTGTGTTTTGTTTCTCCACTCATTTATTCAGGTTTTTCCTTTAAATTGTCACGCATCTCTATCTCAATAGGCCGAAAAGTGTGATACACAGTAGCTTAAATGTTGTCTTTCCTGGTCTTAGATGCTGATTTACATTTAGGTGATATAGTTATATGCACTTTTATGACTGCATTAGCTACCTAAAAAAGTGAGTGACACTTACCTGCTTAACATATATTCACAATACTAATGAGTTTGTTCTCAAATACCATATCACCCACCAGTAGGTTACACAAAATAGTATAGGAAAGCAACAAGCTTTATATCCAAATGATTTGTTATTAACTTACTATTACTAATATTGTGATTTTGTCAAAATTGTCCAGCTCTTGTTGGTGCCTAATGGTAATATTCTCGATTGCTACAGTACTCTGAGCTGTACTCACCTGGACATGTGATCTACTGTCAATCCAGTGCAGCGCAACCTGTCGCTGAACCAGCATGTCGTGAAGGCCCCTGGATATAATGTGCTCCGTCACATCTGTAGTCAGGTCATGGTTTCCCAAAGAAAAATAGTCCCCAAGTTGTGTCTTGGATCGTGGACACCTCGAGACAATAAACATCACATTCCTCCCGTTGCTTGAAATATCATCCTCCTGTGAAACACTGGGCTTTCCAGCTCGGCTCGACTTCCTGGGCCTCAGGGACAGTTTGGTGGGAGAGGTGATGTCTGGTCTGTCCCATTGGAAGTCCAGCAGGGTTTCTTTGAGTGCGTTTTGAACTGAAGCAGATTGATTAGATTGCTGCTTATGCTGAGAAGGCCACGGTTTATCCTTCACGTCAAACTTGGCTTCGAACTCTATTTCGAAGTCCTCAAAAGTTTTGTGGCGAAGCTCCTTGAAGTCTGATCCCCTTGATATGAGGCTGGCATTACGGCCGGTCTTTGATTCAAAGAATTTATAACCCCAGCGCACTTTGTCAAATCCATACTTGCAGCTGAAACGCAGCAGAATTTGTAATATTCCGCGTTTCACAAGATGATTCCTGACATCCAGTTGATCGCCTGAATTGTGATCTCCATAATCCACATCGATAACAAAAACCAAGTTGTGTAAAGCCATACCGTAAACTGCAGCGTCCTCAAAAACAGTGAGTGGCTCCAGAGCCTTAAACTCAACGATAAGCCATGAAAACAGGTCAGCCTTGGTGTGATGTAATCAAGTCCACTTTCACTAGTTTAACAAATTTGGTCCAACGGGTTGTTCATTATGTATGGGCGCAGGGACGCCATTTACAGCTGCCAACATTAGGACACTTCATATTCCTACGCTGTCCCGCTAGCTAGCTATCGTAGCTACAAAGACTCAAGTTAACGTAATTACAAATTAGCTCGCTTCAGCTAGTGTGACGTAGGCTTAGCGCTCGCCGAAGTTTGAAATAACTTGGCACCCACGGTAGAAAATGTTTTAGACTGCTTAAAGCTTCCATATAGCATTAACATTATCCGCGTACCTAAACTCTTTCATATTCGCCATTTTCTTGTAGCCGTCCTTAACCGTTCGCGCTCCTTGAACGAGAGCCCACCCCTTCGCTGGATTGGTTACATCCTTTAACAACAACAATCTAATTGGTCAAAAATAAGGTGTAAACTAGCCGGTGATTCGCCACAAGTCTCTTGTTAACTTTTCATTGGGCAAATGCACCATCAATCAAATCTGGACTGCTTATACCACATGACATAACACAAGAACAGGCAGGAATAAATGATTGACAGGCACCACTTGTATTTAACTTTTAAAAGCTACATGTTGCTGGTTGTGCATTATGTATATCAACATGTTACCGGGTAACTTGAAAATCAAACAAATACGTCGACTTGTTTGTCTCCTTAGCAACAGTGTCATTTTGTGAAAGTTAACCTAACTGCTCTATATAGGACAACGTTAGCTAACGTTAGCCGCTGCACGGCATTGTGTGGAACTGCTGTACCCAGACACACCAGCCAGAGACCACTGCTCCCTTTATTCATTTACAACTTTTGCAGAAGAATGTAAATGGATCTTACAATAAAAGCTTGATTTGAAAGTTGACTTAAATTTGAAAATGTTGGACTTCCAGAAAAGACAATGGGGAATACAATGCACACTGCTGGACCTCAGATATTTGAGGACTGGGAAAATCAAGGCAAAACAAGCTTGAGGTGAGACATAGCCTACATGTCAGAGGGCAATGTCCTTATGAATGGCATTTGACATTGTTGAAATGTTTAACAGATTTGGGTTATCAGCTAATGAAGTACTTTGTATCAGCTGCCTGCTCTGTGTTTAAAAGAAAATAAAAATGGGCAAAGGATTTTTTTTTATCGTGTTGGTCCGCTGATGGCTATCTACTTACTGTGGTGTGCCAAGTAAAGCAGTGAGAATGAGAGCTTGGCATTCTGAACCATTCTGTCTGTCACTGCCTAAAATGGAAAATCTCTCATTCAGAGCAACATTTGGCTTTGATCTGGAGGTCTGGGTCTTCTCACTGGTTTTTCAATGTTCCCTCAATTTTTAAGCAAAGTAGGAAACACTGACTGTCCCTGCACAACAGAAAAATTAATATATAACGGTGTCCTCAGTGTCTCCAGTTGGATTTCATTGTTGGTCTATATCAATTCCATGACTACAAGTACAACTTACACTGTGTATGACAACATTTGATGTGTTAGATGAGGTTTGTCAGCATTAGTATACAATGCATAATAATACACCTTCCAAGATTAAATAACTGAATTCAACGATATTAATTTTTCAAAACGTGTTAATAAAAGTCATAACATTGTAGTCTTTGATCATATATATATATTTCACATAATTACATAATAACAGGTATTACTGTAGCTGTCTTCATTAAAACCCTGGAAACAGCTATGACCAAAATCCTTGAAACAGGCATTATCATCTTTAAGTACACAGACCCAGCTTATCTGTTACTCAGAAAATTCGTCAGAGCACATGGACAGGCTAAGTGTAGCATTTTTCTTTTTCTCCTTCTGCCCAGGGCTGGAGGACAAACCAGAAAAAGAAAGATTCAAGGAAATAGAACACTGGGAGAGAAGGTATATGGGTCACTTTCTGTTTTGCATCTGTAATCACCTCTTTTCTGCAGCACCAGGGGGAGATGAAGAGCTTAGAAAAGCTTTGAAATTCTAGACTCTGCTTTCTGTGTCCCACTAGACACCCCCTAAGTCATGAGACCAGGATGTAGGTCAGCATGCAGCTGCTAAGACAAGACAACATACACACTTGCATACACATATGGATGCACAAATACTGTGTACATACATGTGCACACACACATAAAAGTGTACATGCATGCACTCCTTTGACTGTTGGTTATCGCTGGGTCACTCAATAGTGATTCATCTTTGTCAGGGGTGAAAGGTTGTGTAACATTACTGGAGTAAGAGATGATCAGAGTATATAATAATAATATTGCCTGGGGAGTAAAAAACATTGTATGGTGTCACTCCACCACAAGACTGTGGTGGAGTGAAATGTCTCAACAGCTATTTGATGGATTGGCATGAAATTTAGTACCTTACTTTCTCCCCAGAAGGTGAATCCTGATGACACTGGCAAAGTCCAATATTTCAGTTTATAACTCTCTAAAACTAATTACCAATTTCCTATCATAACATTAGCATGTTAATAACTTTACTGATAATATCACACCATTATTTTTTTTTTATCCCAAAATGAACCACTCTGCTAATCATTCAACCATTGCTGAATGGTAGATAACTATTTATTCAGTGGGTAAATTACACTTAGTAACACTGGCAACACTTGCCATCTTGAGTTGTCTGATGGTGTAAACACTTGGAATCAGTTGGGAATCTTTCCTACTGTCCATCCCACATGCGACTGAAGCTGATAAAGTACAGCTTGGAGTGATTTAAGTTGTGCAAAGTCTGACAACGTAGTGCTGCGCCTGACAAGCTGAGTCTGATGTGTCCTAAAATGGCCACTGTACAGATGATAAGAATTGGTAAGAATTAGCAAAGTTGTCTCTTGAATTTTCATCCAACCAACATTTAGGCTTTAGGCTTTTAGTTTAGTTTTATTTTTTAAATGTTAGAGGGTTCAAAATATTCAGCAGTTCACTGCATACCTTAATGCACACCAACCAGGCAAATGGTCATCATACATCCATTGCTATACATGTCAATAGAATCATCAAAATCAATTAGTGCGAGTGTGCAGATGTGAGTTCCGAGACAGAAACAGTACAAACACAATAGAACCAACAGGCTGCTCACCATAATGTTCTCCAGGCTGTGGGTTGAATCACTGAGCAGATGCTTTCTACTTGGCAGAGAGGTCACTTGTTCCAAAGCAAATATTGTACCAGATAATAATATAGCTGCAGGCGGCAATGGGCGTGTTCAAACCTTTTTTCACAACAAATCCATCATGGCGGACTTTAATGGTCCAAGAGGCTTTTTTGGAAAGCACATTGAGCTGGACTTGTGTGAGAATTTTCAAGTCAATCAGACTTTCAAAAATTGCATTTTGGGGCCTTAATTGCCTGCGCTACCATGTGGCTGATTGGGCTCATATTTCTATGGAAGCACATGCACACAATTTCCAGTTATTGGGCCAAGTTTGGTGTTTCTAGCTCATTCCAGCTCGCAGGAATTTGAGCTGCAGCATAAGACAAATAAGATAATAATAAAATAAAATAATAATAATAAACCGGCACAAACTCTATAGGGTTCTACCACTTCGCGGTTTGAACCCTAATTATTTATGGTGACCTGTGTATGAGTGCACATCACTAGAATAGCCTTGCCAAGATGTAAATTAAGTCTTCCTTACGTCAGTGAAGTAGGACAGTCTTCATTCAGTGCCATCTTGAAAACCTTTTCTGATCCTATTGACCCTAAAAATAGATCGTTCTGTCCTAACAGACCGGTCTCCCTGAGTTTGTATTACAAACAAGGAAGAGAACTGGTTTGTTTTGGGGACATTTTGTGATAATGTGGCACTTAACATTTTACTATACAAAAGCCTTAAAAGTGTGAATAAGTGTGGGCAGACACAGACTGGGGGGCAAACTAGATTATCATAACAAAATAAAATGAGCCAAGTTATTTTTTGTTCATTGACAGACTTAAAATAAATTGCTTTTGCAAGACCAGGATATCCTTTTCACATAAAGGCAAGTAACAAATACAGTCTTTGTGTTATGCTTTTTCTGTTTTTTTCTTACATGCATCATCTGTCTCTATCTTGAAGCCCAGTTTATCAGAGTGGTCTGTGATTCATAATAAAAGACAATTCTGCACACTGTTTTAACCTTAAGGTGTGGGATGGTACTCCATCTTGGTGAGGGATTATAGTGTTTATATAATGTCTGTTGTTATGATACAAAGCTGTAGGTTCCTCTTTCACGTTAGGCTACACGTCAAACAGCCTGACAGCATTTAGCATTTAGTATTTGTTAATTCTTCTCTTGTAGATTTTGTCCTACAGAGCTTTATGTAATTTACTTTTCACCAAAGTTTTAAACTGCTGTTAATCCCATGTATAAGATAAGAAGAAATGTCTGTACAGTGTCTGTACAGTTTGTTCCATGTGCTACAGGTTCCTTTAACAGATGATTGCCCTTTTATGCTATTTTGTCTGCTGCCAGGTTGTTCACAAAGACACTATGCACGTCACAGGGTCGCATGCCCCCTCTTTGAACACCTCTACACTGGCTTCCTGTTGATTTTAAAATTTAACAGATTGCTTTTATGGCTCAGCTAGGTCTGGTTCCTACCTCAGATCTCGTAAGGGGTGAAGGTTTAACCCTTAATGAATTGGAGCGCGACCTCAGACCTTCAATCTCAGGTCTAAGAAAAAAAGAAAGGTGACAAAGCCTTTGGTGTCTAGGCACCACAGGCTTTAAATTTACAGCTTTTCATTTTGAGGCAAGAAGTGTACAGACACACAGACAGTGAAACTAATTAGGAAGGAAGTATCCTCATACATAAGATTTGGTTGGGAAAAAATAATGTTAGATTAATTTCAGTGAGGCTCTTGCACACTCCCTAATCTCAACATATGCAACATAAAAACTAAGTTGCTGGAGAAAGTAGACAGAAAATGGAGGCATGAACTGGATCAATCTGTCCCCCCAGCATATGATGATGAATATGTTTCTCTTATCTCAGTCTCTCTTTCTCAAAACTGTCCCACGCTCCTTTAGCAAAATCTCAGTGACGCAAATACTTCCAAAGTTGCGTTGTCACACATAACAACTGTTATTCTGCTGTGAAGTTAAGTATGTTAAGTATGACAGCTCTACAAGCACTAGACAAACCATGACTAATGTGTGTGTTTGTGTTGAGAGATGAGGAGAAAGGTATGGAGACCTTTCATGTGCTACCAGCTGGTCTTTGTCCATCCTTCATATTGGTTGGGAGACAGGAAGTGGCTGCTGTTAATAGAAGGCCAGTTGTGCTTTGTTTCATGTCAGACGCAGCAGCAGGGTCAGGGTTGTCACAGCTTGTAAGTTCATGATGATTTGTTTTGCTTGCTGTAGCAAATGCTGCTGCCATTTCTCTTGCATGCACTAAAAGATATTACTGCAAAAAATCTAAAAATATGAGAAGTGTGTGCACACATTAATATGTATGATAGTTGAAAGAAAGGCTGGCGATATTCTGTTTTTTTCTTATCATCAACAAATGACATGAAAAGACCAAAACTAATATTGAATTGTCCAAAAACTACTTAAAAACACATAAATGAGCCGTTGTACCGGGTGACATGTTCCTTCATTTCAGTGAACATGTGCACTGTAGTTTATTTTGAGTCAACCGGTGGCATAAATATTCACTACAGAACCGCATGTGTATTAATCCCTGATTAAAAATAGTCCCCAACAAATGCACTATTTACTCCTGTTTTAGTAACATTTGCTAAAAACTACAGTGCCCAGCTGCCAGAAATTACTTAACCTTACTGTCTCACAAACACTGATCTCCAATCTGTGTCCCTCAGTGATTACATCTCCTCACGGCACACACATCACAGTCCAACACTTAAGCCATCATATCTCTGGATCGTCTCTCTCATCTTGTAGATTAACTTAATCAGAGTCTATTTTTAGTCAAGCCACATGCAACCCAAGCAGGTTCTCAACTAAAGCCCCTGCAGCATTGTCTCCGTCTTCAAGGCGCTGCTGACTCACACTTGGATGGAAGTCATGCATCACGTTTCACTTGTCACCGAGTGGATTAGGAGAGTAGGGTTATTAGCGACGGGAGCTGGCTGCAGCGGCTCTCTGTGAGGCTGCAGAGGGCACTTCTCTCAGCAGGCTGGTAGTTGTTGTGGCTGATTTTGCTGATTAAAACCTGACATTACTGAAAGTGCGTCACCAGCCAAGCAAGCACTCAGCTCAAGTCCTGAGTGTTTACATATGGGTCAGACATCAGTTTATCATAACAATAACACTGCAGATGGACAGCCAGTAAAGGCTACACATCACTTCCTCCTTTATGTATTCCTGATTTTGTCATAAACCTTTCTGGTGGGATTTTATCTCTTCACCCATAATGCCTCTGCCATAGTTCAACCTTTTAGGGTCAGTAACGTTTTCTTAGATCCATTGTCTTGGTGCTGAGACACATTGACCTTTGCACGTCTTGTCATTGTTTACTTAGTTTGTATCTGTTTAGCTGTAGTTGACGGAGTGTAAATCAAGTTGGATCACAGTGTGAGCTGTCAAAAATGTCATGAATAACACACAACTCGTTGCCCACTAACAGTATTTAGTTTAAACAATTGCACTGCCTAAATAGAAATTAAAAAATAAATGAAAATACAAAATGACTCAAAATATTTGAAAATATTTATTAAAGTACATATAACAAACATTGTAATATATATATGTATAAAGTAAAACAAATATACAGTATAAAGGTTATGATTTTATTGAAAAGTCAAGGTGACTTTAGAAGTCAGAAAGAGCAATAAAATATCACATCTACAACTCCACCTGGTTATGAACAAAATAAGAGAATAAATAAAGTAAATTTAGAAAGACATTTTTTTGCTCAGGAATTGAAGCAAGAGCAGAGATTTCATTTACTGTGAAGCTGGAAAACAAGAGCTTGAACTCTTGAGAAAGCTTTGTAATGGTACTCTACTGCTTCAGTGACGGCCAGGTCACTTTCGATGCTCAGTACATTGCTTAGTCAAAGTATGTACAGCGTGGTAAGTCACAATACTAACATTGTTCAACAGTCATTTCTATGGTGACCAGTCAAGTAGAAAAATCTGGATTGACACAAAAATACCTATACAACTTTAAAATGGAAAAATATCAACCCTCTTTGCTCATTTATGTTTTCCTCATAGACATCTACAGTAAAAAAGGAATACATTTGAAGAGTGGTGTGTTCAACACTGTGTCATCTGCTACTTTTACACTCATCATATCTATACAGCAGTTTAACCAGCCTGTGGCACTGTTAGAGATCTTTACAGATATGCGTCAAGTGCATCTTCGAGCTATATACTGTATGTTGATATGTTAGTATATATTAAATGCAGACTTTTGTATGACAGCAGCAGCTTACACACACAGGCAGGCTGGCAGACAGGCCAGTTTGGTTCAGTTCAGTTGGCCTCCATTCGAAGCAGCGTCAAGGCGAAGCAGGAAACATGGGTGCCAGGAGATGGGCATGTCCCACCCCTCACTGGGTCGAGTCGGAGTCACTGGAGTCCATACTGGCCTGTGTTGGTGTGGGGGTGCAGCTGTGATGGGCAGCCGGCGGGCAATGGAGGGTCTGTGTGCTCCGCCGCAGGTTCTCCAGGGACTGGAGGAAGGAACGACGTGCCCTCTCCTCCTCCAGGGGTGAGGAACCCTCTTCTTCTACCTCTGCGATCTCAGCAAACGTGACAGGCTGTGTTTTGAACCGAGCCTCGCGAGATCGGCGGGAGCGGCTCTTGCCCCTTGCTGGGCCCTTGGGGACAGGCAGCTGCTGGGGGAACTCCTCCATGGCTGAGGCCATAAGGTGGGCTGGCAGGACGTGAAAGCCAGAGGCCTCCATAACCATCTGACGCACAGCAGCCATTGGTAGAACAGAAGCCCAAATGGGTTGTGAACACAGCTGGAAGAAGACAGCTGACTGCCTGTGCACGTCTCAGACTTGTCTTTCCTTGTTCTTTCAGGTGCCTAGTCCTAATCAAAGAGAAGTCTCTGTCTCAGGAGCAACAAAGTAAGAGTTTGTCCAAAGTCAAGCCAAACAAACACTCCTCAAACCTCTAAGTCCAGGCACACTGAAGATTATCAGTGTTAAAGAAACAACTGCTCTCAAGCTGCTCTGGTCAGCCCCTGCTCTTCACTCTCTTCTCTCTCTGGCTGTTTCTAGTTTTGTGTGTGTGAATCTCAGTCTGCTGAGGCTAATGCCACGGACAGCTCCAGCACTCTCTTTTATAGCAGCTCGCTACCCACTCAGTGTCTCTCTCTCTCTCTCTCCGCGTGTTTGCCAGGTCCCTCCCACTCCCCTCCTTCCCTGTCCGTCATGGTTCCAGCCTTCAGAGCAGTCAGTCAGTCAGTCACCCCACCAAAATAAACATATGAGGAGAGAATATCTGTGAGTGTGTGTGTGTGTGTGTGGGAGGGGGGCTTGGGTGTGGGGACAGTCGAGATAGAAATAGAGAAGTAAAATGGAGTGACACATTTCAGAGTAAGTTGAGCAGAACAGAGATGACAGAGAAGAGAATTAGAGCAGGGAAAGAAGTGGACCAAACCAAAGTCAAGATCAAGAGACTCATATGCTATTACATGTTTTATTACAAAATGCAGGACTACCTTTGTTAAGCTTATAATATGAGACAGAGGTGTTGATTCAATTCTGTGGCAATTTGGTGTCTGCGGGTTGTGGTGTTTTTGTATCACATTGCATTATATTGGAAAATGTTAGATTCAGGAACTGAGAAATAACAACCAGCCAAATGAAGATAAATCTCTTGTCTCAATTAAAGAGCCTGGGGGGGTGGGCACCTATGCACCTATGGGTGTAGTTACCATTATATGTAGCACTACTGTTTATATCCATTGTTCAGCATTAAATTCCCTTTCTTCTTTTCTGCACAATTACTGACATAGTGGATATACAATATTTTTATTCGCTGGCCACAGTCACTGTTGCAGTCCAAAACAACCTATTTTTAATATTTCACCAAAGCCAATTGCTTTGTCAGGATGAAATAAGTTGGTTACTTGCCAAAGTAACTATGGTCTCATCAGATAGACATACTAATGAGCCACAGCAAATAGTGCATTTTCTCTCACATGCACTAAAAAATGCACACTGAAAATTGTGGTTAAAGAGGGGTCTGGTGCCTTCCCCCTGAACTCACCTTAATGGAGGGAAACATGGCAGACAGTGTCCATGCTGTATGTAAACGTGACTGCAGAAGAGATAAACAATGTCACGAAATTATTACAGTCCCTGTGTTGGTAAAACCACATCATTTCGTACCTTGTGTATGTACAGTCGGGCAGCCACACATGTACAGCACACATAGACCAACAGTAAGCTGAATGTTCAATAACAAGTAGACAAATCCACCTGGATTGGATTCCTTTGGACTGTGGAAAGAAACTGGAGCGCCCTGAGGAAACCCAGATACACACAGAGAGAACATGCAACAAGAGGTCGAGGTGCGTTACAGCAGCAGTGCTGACATCAGTTAACATCAATTAATTATTACCACTTTAATTAGTATAATTAATGTACACAAAAACTATCACCAAGACTTTATCAGCCTTTGGCACTGTGAGCTACTAGGTCAGATGTAGCAGAAAATCTGTATTTCTTTATGGCACAAAATAAAAAGAAGATATTGTTCTTCCAGCATAACTGAATCAAACGCTTTCAGAGTTTTCTGGCATCGCAGCTTGTGTTAGACAGCATTCCCATGAGACATTTGGCATCCATCACATTCACGGACAACCACAAACCACCTAGGCTGCAATGTTTTGGAAGTGTCTTGCTTAAGTGTTCAAGTTTCCTGTCAGTGTACCAAATGAAGTCTATTAATAAATTATGTTTACTTGCTTTGATGGGCTGGGTTATGATATTTTCTCACACTGAAGTCCTAATGAATACAAGTGTCTTGTCTGTAACAAGGTTTTTCACAATAACCAAAGACAAGCACATGAGCAATGCCATAGAGAGAGAGGCAACGTTTGTTGTTTTGACTGAAACCCACTGGGGATTGTACAGGTGATGAATCATTTTCACTATGGCCTATTTGTGGTACTCAAGACATCACATCTTAATTAAATCAAATGTTACAAACTAAATATGGCCCAAATTTTTACAGTTAAATCTCTAATACTCATAAAACTAGTCACAGCAAACTATTTAATGAAGAGCAGCAAACATGCACTAAAAATGGTGCTTCCTCACTGTCTGACAGGAGTCCAACACTCATGATAAATACCACGGATTGTCTGCAGGTGAGCTGAGAGTCCTGTCCTAGAATCAGCCCTACACATTCTCTAGAAGCACCAAACCAAATGTTATGTTTTCATCTTTGTACTATTAAGTGAATCGAAGGCTATTGACTCTGATTCAAAATCAGCACAACAACAATATATATTTTTTAAAACAATATTAACTTTGGTTGTATTGTTTTAAAGGTTGATTTCTTAAATTATTTTCAGTTTTGTCAGTACTTTAGGTCTGAAAAGAACAAGACAAAACTGTGACAAAGATCCACCCAAGATTCTAATGAAACACAGGACTCAAATACTAACTCAACTAACGAGGGGATGAGGTGCAGGTGGAGAGAACAGACAGGGAGCCAATTGGCTGGGGGAAACACAGGGAGCAGGCAGGGCTGACGAAGCTGATACAGGGCAGTAAGACCAGAGACCAGAAAACACAAGTTGTCCCAGAGTCAACACAAATACATCTAAAACACATCACACTGTGTGAGGGGAGATAACAAGACAGGTTAAACTAATCAGGACCGGGCAGCCAATCAAAACTGAAGGGAAAAGCAAACAAAGGTGGGAAGCAAAGCTACAAGACACATGAGGGAGAACTCTTATCAAAATAAAACAGGAAATAACTAAACACAAACCCAAAACCATGACATCCTATAATGTGATGTGTGTATCATGAGGGAAACATGAGACAAATGTCACAACAAAACAGATGTGGTGTTTCATTATTATTAATATACTGTATAATTTATGCTCAGTCACTCTGCAATCTCAGTCACAACTATTGCCGTCACATACAGTAATGTCATGGGCGACATCAAGGACTGACGAGAGTGATAGGATAGTTCATTGATGGTGCAATACTCACCACTTCCAAAAGAACGGAGAAAATATTGTTTCTTACAGTATATGGACCAGGGTTCAGTGAAAGAGCTATATTAGTGTACATTTTATTTCAATCTACAGTGTGATCACTCTGCTTAATTATTGTGCTGTCTACTTACTGTCACCAAGTTATAAATTTAGGATTTTGTGAGCTACATTGTGTTTTATGAAGTCAAGAGACAGTCAAGTGTTGAAGCATAAATTAACTTTCCAGAGTTGTAAAATCCTGGCTGATGGCATTATAAACCTTTGTGCAGTGTTTTGGTGTCTGATAAGGCTTCAAACTGATGGATCTATTAATCAAACCGGCCATCATGGTCTCACTAATACCTAAAACATGGCCCCACCAACACAGCCTCTTGCGAGGTTTTTTTCATTTAATGCAGTGCTTTTTATGGTCCTAATAACCGGTGACTCTGCAACTGCTATATTCCAATGTTTGTAAGTTAATATTGGTAACAGAGAAATGTCATGTGCTAAAATAGACCTGTAGTGTGAACATTGCCAAAGCAAAAGTTCAGCTCAGACAACAAATTCAATGTAGAACATGGACAATGTTATAATTACATGTTATGTTACAAGTTGGTGAATGCGATTACAAATTACTTAAAGTTAAAATTGAGGAGGATGTAATCATCTGTATATCAGGGCAATTAATAACACTGTATGTAGCTTTATGAAATGAACTTTTCAAATGCACATACATGAAAGCAGGGTGATAGATAAGTCAGTGACACACCTACAAATTGTGTCATAATCAATTATCACAGTCAACCTCACAGTGGGCAAGGCAACATGTACACAGACACCAGATACTCAGGGGCAAACCCGAGTGTCATCTATGGCCACAAATATCAACTTATCAATGCAGTGTCACCAACAGTGGCATGTACATCATTACATCATGCGATGACCTCATGGGCTTTCCTGGGTTTTCAGGAGTGATGTTATGGCCTAAAACAGCTCCCTCGTTTCCTCATGCATTCCTTGGATGACACCTCAGGAGGGTTAGATGGAGACCAGGTCCTGTTTCTAGTCTCACTCCCACACACACACACAAGCACGCACACACACATTCAGCGGGGTTGTAGGTCATGGATGTAAACTTGCAAATACACCCTTGCTCTATTTTGAGTAGATCTAAAGTCACCCATGATCAAGCCAGCAGCTGCCAGTCAAGTAACATCACATCCCATCGGATTTAGCGTACGTGTTTTATGACATGCTTACAGGGAATGAGAAGTGTACTGAGCAGGAACTTAGTAGGCCAAGAGCTGTGTGTGTCCTTGGGGATGCCTTGTTTTCCTAAAAGACCCTGCCAAGGCTACATGCGTTATACACAAGGACATCATTTGGCAAAAACAGTGCCCAGAAAGACTTTTGCACTACACTCGTCTGTCAATCAGGTTGTTAAAAGTTTCACTTAAAATGAAGAGGTGAAAGTAAAACGACTGTCCTAATAGTATCACATTCCATGTTGGAATATTATCTAATTTTCCACATTTTTCTTTGCTTGCTTTGAAAATTTAAGCAGTTCTGTGTCGATTTTTTATTCTATTATTTCAGAATTGAAGAAAGAATCATCTTCAGAATACCAATGTGCAAAATGAATGTGCTCAAACGAAAAATAACAATAATAATAATGATTATTATTATTATTAAAAATAATTCTCCAGTTTATCATGGTGTCTTTGTTTCTAGTGCATGCAATGTAGTTATTCAGTAGGCTTCACATATACAAACAGCTCTTAGTGCTACCTAAACCATGATAATATCATACCACAACTACTTCATGACTTATCCTCTTTTAGGACATTTAAAAAACACTGTTACACAGATCATCCTGGGTGCTGTATTGCTCTATCCCATCCTGTATCCTGTATTCAACAGCTGATGGCATTTCGAGGAGAACACTTCCAGCAGGGAGCATGGGCAGAGGGAGCTGAGAAATAATCCCCACCAATCCTCAGCTTGATCACTTACACCGCCCTCGTCTCAACACAAACACAAACACACCTATTAAAGATGGAATATGTCTAAAGTGTATATGTATGTGGCTATTAACTGGGGTACTTGGTACGTTTCGTTGTTTTTCAATTAAGTTCCACTTGTTAATATTTGTTATAAAAACAAATAATAAAATTACTACATGTAATATTAAAGAGGTTTCTTGCAGAGAATTATTGCCACGCTCTACAGTTTGTCAAAGGTTTATAGTCTCATTTAGATTTTTTATTTTTTTTGCTGCACATTTACTGTGTGGTTCAGTCCCACCAGCTGTGCAACCTGCCAAGCACCAAGCCAAATAAGTTTATCTTAGCTAGCAGGAAGTGCGGTGGAAAATCTATGCTAATTTTGAGAACCACAAAAACTACGCCACTGTGTTAATGAAGCATGCTTTAAAACATGCTCGCAAAAGGAGCTATGAAAATAGATACATTTCTTATTTGCTTGCAATAGTTATACAAATGTGTCATAATTAATTTGATTATGCTATACTGATGTGTAAAAAGGGCTACACCTACAGTAGTGCCTTTTAAAGGTGCTTACAACAGCATAATCCAAATGAGATCTTAACTGGAATATGAGCCAGTGATGGAATATGTATATAAATATTACAGTCCTGGTTATGAAACATGGTCAGAAACAAGGGCATCGACTGGAAAAGGAATCAGATGGAGTCATTGTAATTAACAAGCGGGCTCGACTTTCACTAGATTCCACTTCATTGGTGTGTAAGTGTGTGTTAGTGTGTACAATATGTTTGTGTGTAGATGGAGCGTGGCAGGTAGAGTTACAGGGCCAAATGTTAGGGATTAGTTTAGGGGCTGACACTATAATTGACATAGACTACACACCAGATTTGGCAATATAGTTTGTCTCAATATAGAATAGATTTTATTTGTCATAACTTAAAGTACATTGTGAGCATTAATGCAATTGTCTGCATATTAATTAGTGCAGCTTACTCAGGCGTCACTGATAGTATGCGCTAAACCAAATGCTTGCAAGACTGCAGCATGACTGCTGCATGAAGACAGCTACACAGTAGAAGTAGCATTAAACAGTAAAGAAATTTGTCTGATTAAGGGACGCTACATTCATAATTTGGACATTTTTATGAAGTTGGAAATCAAGCAGAATGCAGGGTCGACAGTTGTTACAGAAACATGTCTAGAAATGTGTTTAAACGTGCGGTCTGGCCTTGACACAAATAGCACCTGCAGGAACAAAAAGACAAAGAAAAGGTCACTGGTATTTTGAATGTGGTATTGTTTTTAGCCATGCTAACTGCTTGCAAAATTATGTACAGACATTCATGGTCTCTAGAAGATGAATCCTACTGACTTTGGAGATCCCCTGGCACCACCATGAGGTTGAATTTTGTGGTTTTAATTCAAATGTTTCAACAACTATTGGATGGATTGCCATGAAACTGTGTACACACATGCATGTTCCCATGCATGTTTAATAACTTTGGCGATCCCCTAAGTTTTCATCTAGCGCCATCGTCAGGTCAAAATAATGACATTCCCATCAGCCTTAGCTGTACTTTGCATTTAGTGCTAATTATAAATGTTAGCATGCTAACATGCTAAACTAAGATGGAGAACATGGTAAACATTGTACCTGCTTAACATCAGCATGTTAGCATTGTTATTGTGAGCATGTTAGCATGTTGATGTTGGCATTTAGCTTCCACTGTGCCAAAGTACAGCTTCATAGAGCCGCGAGCATGGCTGAAGACTCTTAGTCTTCTTTACTTCTTCAGTAGACTCTGAGTCTACTGTTTATTTAAAACAAATTATATTACAACAATTCAAAATATACTGTAATAAAGTTTAGGTAATACTGCTCTGCCCTACATTCCTTGTCATTAGTTAAATCACACCAAGGCCACTAGAGGTAGACAGACAAGAACTGTGTGTTATCTGTGTACACTGCTAACAAGAAGAGTGCATCAAAATAGCAGCGGTAGAATGAAAGATGCAGAAAGAAAGTGAAACAAAGTCACAGAGAAAAAAAAACTTTATCATGAACAGCAAACAAGTAATTTTCTCAAATGTTGCTAAATCAGTGTTTGAAACACATCTGTAGAAATTTAGTTAATTGGATCTTCAGTGTGTCCTGGATCTATTTACAACAGTATTTTCTATATATTTGCACCACCTGATTATAATTCAGTCGCCCTGGGTGCAGTATAAGGTAGACTTTGGTCATGGAGACACACATGGACTCAACAGTTCTTTAAATCACACTCTGTTTAAACACAGTGTTTACTGTGCAGAGGCAGGAACTAAGAACCCTGGAGGAAACACTCAGCATGATCCTCTCCACAAAAATGACTCCGACACTGTGGTGGCCTTTGGCAATACAACGATTATCTGTACTTGTGTAATCAAAATCAAACATGATTCAATCAGCTGAGTGTCCTTTTAACACGCACTTCTAATTAGGGCACGCAAATGCATACATAGTCAGAGACAACAACACATTGCTCTTCTTACACTCATACACACTGATCGGAGTCTCATACACAGCCATTCAACTGGCAATTTCATGTTGATTTAGCCTTACAATAGGGTTTAAATGTTGAAGTCTAGTAGACTTTGAGTTCTAGAGAATATGACAAAAATAAACATTATCTTGAACATACTGAAAGATGGGCCCACACAAATCTGGGGATAGATGGGAGTCGCACTTGAATACCACAATCCATACACAATTTTGGTCAAACTTGTTTTAAGATAGTGTCAGCTACTATCAATGCCAAGTACAGACAGATACACAAAAACTTTCTTCATCAACTATGTCTCACACTGCTACATAAATCCAAACCATCAGAGAAGTGTTTCACTCTTTTCTGCATTGCACCTGGTTTTGCATTAAAATCTGCACTTTCGGGCATTATATCTGTGAAACCCTGACAAAAATTACAGGAACACATCTCCCATTGAATCCAGAACTTTATTTTGGAATTTTTAAACTATTAGTGCATACTTGCAGAAATTTTATAAAAATGGCTTTGTGTTGATGCATAGAGTTTATAGCAATGACGTGGAAGTTCACCCTCTAGATCTGACAGCTGTGATCCCCTTTAAAAGATCAAATATAATATAATAACAACATAATATATAATAACTTTGGCAGCCTTATCTGGATTACATTAACACATTGCCTATGTTGGTGGTAGAAATGTTATAGAAATGTAATCACCACTGTCTAACCTTTCTAAATAATGTAGATCTATATTGTAGTGTCTTTTCTTGTGTTTGAAACTCTTGTTTTTCTTGTGTGTGTGTGTGTGTGTGTGTGTGTGTTCACGCTTTAGAGTTTTTGGTTATTTTTGTGCAGGTGGATTTCAATGGGAAGGGTCCAGAGCTGTGTCTGTTTATTGGTTTGATCTATTTTGTTAAAATTTTAAAGCTTGAATATTAAAAAACCACATACTGAAAGACTGCTACATCATATATTGTTTAAATATACAATAATGCACAGTATTTACTACATGGACTCTGTGCCAAGTGAGACCACTCAAACGTAAGCCTGTTGACAAAGACCAGTTTGCGTACATTCAAAAAATCAGAAACACATTTACACAAATTCATATATAGTATGTATATATTGTCATAAAATATAAGCACGTCCAAAAGAATTACTTCCACTTACTGTGTGTGGAATAAGAAAATGAAAGCGAGAGAGAGGCAAGGAAAATGCATTGTCCAGGTCCACGTGGTCAAGAGGTGAGGTACACACCACAGGCCACATTCCCAGACCGGCAAATCACCCTGTACCCACTGTGGTGGGATGCCCCTGGTACCATAGCAACCTAAATGTCAGGGGACTGCAGAGAGGAGGGGAACCAAAGTTGGGAAGTCACACAACAGCTCAGGTACTGTATGTCTTCGCTCCCTCATAAAGAACTATGAGTGTACACACTTACAATACCATACGACAAGTCATTAAGGAGACATTATCCCCAAGTATTGCTGTCACAATAAGGTTTGCTACCATTGTGCCTGTACAGAGACCAAAACCAAAACATGTACTCACCAACTGTATCAGGCAACCCACACATAGAAGTATAGGCGAATAAGGATGTATATAGGATAGGCGAATAAACTGTTGTGTCATGTACATTCCTGAAAATCACAAATTGTTTTACATTGTGTAAATAACTCAGCTTCTAAAGCTGTTGGTTATTTAAAAAAGAAAACTTTTTTAACTTTGAAGAGAGTCAGGCTAGCTATTTCCCCTGTCTCCATTATTTATGCTAAACTAGGCTAACCACGTGCTCTAGCTCCATACTTAACACAGTCAGAGTTTACGCACCATTTGCTATGGTAACTTTTCAAGATTTCAATATTCAGTTTTTTACGGTGCTGATTTAGCTGTATGGTTTTTGAGGCCAATTCACTGTTATTATTGTTATTGCATTAAGTTACATTATAAGGTGAATCTAATGCTTTTGTTTGTATAACACCTCTGAAAATGTATTGACAAAAATCTAATATTTTATGATTAATTAAGGTTTTATTTGTTGCAGTGCCATAATTTGGATTGCTTTACATTGATTAATTAAGTATTGTGGCACCTACAGGTAACATTATCCAAAGCAACACTATAGCAAGAGCAGTATAATGTGCCTGTCAGCTCAATGGCTAATTACTGTTAGCTGGCAAACCTGGTTAGAATTAGCTTGCTGGATAAAAAACAAAATTACCCATGCATTTCAGTAAATACAGTAGTTATAGTTACAATAGTTTACATTTATGCAGCTATGTTCAGTGCAGTAAACAGTATATGGATGATTCTTGCTGGTGTAGTTTTACAAAGAGAGGTAGCTTTAGTTCTGTTTGAAAATACATGAGACGGCAGCGGAGGCAATGTTGGTGTAAATCAATAAACACGTCATCCTCTGGGGGTTGGCCTGGTTCCCCTACCCTCCCTCTCTTGTGACTAAGTCAGTAAGACACCATCAGGACAACATAGTTATTTATAGACTGAGACTTGGAGACTGGGAAGTATTCCCTTCCAGGAACACTGTGTCTGTTTACGCTGCATGGACGTTTTCAGTTTCACTGATAGAAAATAATAATCACATTTTGATGGTAGATGTATCTGAGATCTTATTGCAACTTGTAGCTTTTGCCAGGTTGGCACTGTATTAAGTCTCTGTTAAATGTGATGTTTTGATTATTGATTTGAATTGCAGTTTGTTTGAACTTGAGGTTGCAGTTGCACTATCCATCTTATTCCACTCATAACACATAAATGGACAGAGAGGGTACTACCATCCAGATCAGGGGTACACAGGTGCTGAAGGGGTAAAGTTTCCATCCACCACCACAAAGACCCAGGGTTTGATTCCTGTTATCTGTAAATTTGACTTTGCCAGGCATTCCAACAAAAACTATTTGCTTTGTTTGCGGGTGGGAAGTCAGTTCCTGTCCTTGTCTCTGCAACACCAATATAACTGTTCATAAAAGCAACACGTGTTAAAGGATGAATATGAGTCTACATGTCTTCATAAGACCTGATCTGTTAATAAGAAGCAGCTGTTAAGGGAGCCACAGTTGTGACCCTCTGGTTAGAGGGTCAGGATTGTCTCTTTACATACTCACCCTGTACATAGCAATCATAGCACAATTGAAATGTATTCCTCCTGAATCCGTTTGAGAAGTGTTACCACATTGGTGGTGCATTACATTCAGTTGTTATGTAAGATGCCACTAATGATGTGTCTATTAACATGAGATCAGTGCCAGCTGCTAAAACTCACACAGGAAAGACGTGACTTCACAGGGCAGGGGGCGGATATCGAAAACAGTGGGAGAGATGCATTGAGACCAGCTGAGGTCATGTTTTCCATTATTCCAAAATTAGAACAAGGCATTAAAATTAAAAAATGAAAAACTGACACATGGAATACTACTGCTTCTAACCAAAAAGAGTAAAAAGGCTTTTACTTTTAAAGATTATTGTAAAGCCTATCATCTACCTCCATCCTGTCCCCCAGTACTGTCCCCACTTCTCATCCTAATGTGGGCACACTAATCACATAAAACAATATGTCTCTCATGCACGAGAATGTATGCGTACACATGTATTTGTGAACTATATATCTTGATAAAAAGACAATCAGAAGCAAGAATAGCATGGTACATTTAGTGTTATGTTGAAAAACACAGCTAATGTACAAAAAAGGCTATAATGTAGGTTATATAAAGACAAATATTATTTTTGTCCGACAGTCCATTAAAAGATGCTTTCTTCCAACTTGTACAAAGACATAGAAAAGGACTGTGAAGGAAGAGGAGTGAAGGATGGAAGAAAGGAGGAAGATGTACTCATATAATCCACAACATATAGTCAAAAAGATCTTCTCAAATTTTGTTTCAAGTGACTCCCTGTAAGTCCTAACAAGCAAGTTAAGTATCAGGGACAGCCTGTTATGTATCTTAAGTCCAGCAGCCGATCTCAAGTTAATACATTTAGGGAGAGAGACACAAACCCATTTATCTCTCTCAGATGTCGACCAGAGAGGGGCAGCTGCAATATGAACAAGCTGGATAAAAGAGAGTAGAAAAGGTAATAGATGACAAGGATGGAGGCTAGGGAAGGAGGAGAGGAGGACGAGGCACAGCAAAGGACAGTGAACTGAAGTCATGAAGGGGAGGGGAGCTGAGAGGGTGAAGTGAATCGGTCAGCTCGTTCCCAGAGCAGCTTCCCAGCAAATCACAGCATGACTTCAGACTGCACTTACGACTATATTAAACACTCACACAC